>NW_019394495.1:0-94057 GCF_000612105.2 Orussus abietinus
CAGCACACGGTGCGATCGCGCGACCCTGCCCGTGAGCAATCTCACAACTCATCTCTGCCTCCTATACACGTACCCGGGTGCTGCACGTGCATTTCCAGAGAGCCGATGAAGCTTTGATTCTTCCCTGCAAGGGACGGGAGCTTTGCACCGGACCTAGTCTAGACGCCCTTAAAGCTGAGCTTTTAATAAAAAGAGCTTCACCCTTTATCTTTCGACCGTACGACAAGAGCCGCGTCCGCGTAAGGATGCAAAGAGGCAGTAAAATCCTCAATAAGAATTCTAAAAAACTGAATTCTCGCTGCTACGGACACGAAGCAATACATTATAGGCATCTTCAAAGCTTCTACGTTTGCAACGGGAAAAAATAAACTCGCAGTACTCTTTCACATCCATACTTACGATGATTTTCGAGGGGGCAGAAATGGAAACAGTCACCCAGGGAACTTTACATTTAATTCTTCACATTTTGACATTTTCGGTCGTGACTTAACCCTTTCGTTACCTTGGACGAGATATCTCGCGACCCAATACAGGCCGATCAACACTTTTGACGAGATATCTCGCGATCCGGTAGTAGCAGATTAACGCTTTTGACGATAATCTAGCTTTCTAGCCCCAATATTTTGACATTCTAGATGAATATATTTTATAACTAATTCTATTCGTATAGCTAAAAGGAAGAAATAAATACAGCTACTATCGGATCGCGAGATCTCTCGTCAAAAGCGTTGATCGGCCAGTATCGGGTCGCGAGATATCTCGTCAAAAGCGTTAATCAGCCAGTATTGGGTCGCGAGATATCTCGTCCAAGGTAACGAAAGGATTAAAAATGACCAGAATTATTTTCAATAGAGATGCTCGAGGAATTTTTTTTTCTTTGAAGAAACCAGACGGGAAATTAATTTATGGACTACGACGAAGGTAAATGATGCGACTTAAGGGGATGTGAAAGTAGCATCCGACAGCTCAATCGTTCATAAAAGATTTCAACGAACTGGGTGTCTCAAATCGTGTCATACTTTAAAACGTGAATATGGTGACCCTAAGGTAGGTCCTGAAACTCGCGAAAATTCATTTTTTATAAACTATTTTTAAAATACCAATAAACAAATTTGAAAAGAATGGAAATTTAATGAGTTTCAGGACCTTCCTTATAGTCTCCCTATTCACGTTGTAAAGTTTCAAACTAGTCGTTAAATCGAGTTCGGAGAAAAGTTTTATAAACAAAACCTCTTCGACGCCACTTTCACATCCCCTTAACGTTTGTCTAATGGCCTTGCATTTTCTCCACGAGGGTGTTCACCTGTCGTTGGGATTCCGTGACAACGCGAACGAGACCGCATTATCACGGCATTCGCGCGGCTGAAGCGAAGTCTCGGCGCCTCCACCCTTTGGATCGAATTAGATCCTGAAATTGAAACTGCAAACTCTCGTACACGTACGAGCCCTCGATAATGGCCGTCCTCTGAAAATGCGAAACACCCGGCGTGTGTATGGGGCGTCAATGCGTCCGTGGGCTATTTACGGCTTTTCGAAAATCATCCGAGTGGTTTGCCCGGAAACCGTAAAGCTCGCTCCGTTTTCATTCGTTTTACGCGACTCCGATCACTTTGAAAGAGAATTATCGCGACGATCCGGGGATTTTTTTTTTTTTTCCGTCGACCGAAGCCGGGACATTTGGGCAGGAATTTCTCGCGATTTTTGGAAATAGTCGGCAGAGCGTGACCGATATCATTTTTTGTTTTCATAGGCGTAGGACGCACCGATAATGGGAATTCAGGCGGTCGTCGTATTTCAGCATTGGGGGGAAAAATTCGCCATTGAACCCTCAATTTCGGGTCGAAAATCGTGGACGGTTTCAATTTTCCGGTATTCAGGACTCGTCGGGATTTCTCGTTTCCGGAATATCAACAGAGGCAATTATATAACGTGGAAGGGTAACGAGGGACCTTCCGGGGAGGGTGTCTCCCGGGAAATCACCGGATATTCAGGGGAACAATTATCGGGATTTCTTCCGCGGGTTCGATGATACCGAGGAAGTGCCGAGACCCCGGCGACGGCATAACGAAGAGGAAATCCATGGATAGGAAAATCGAGGAGGCGAATTTATCGCCATTACATACCACAGGTCACGCGGTAAATTCCATAAAATTCGACCAAAGGCCGGCGAGGAAATCGAATAAAAGGAAATTAATGGGTATAATAATTTTGCGTGCACTCGTCTAAACCTCGGAATTCTGGAAAAAATGATTCGCAACGAAAATAGAGCTGCAGGGCAGTTATGAATAATGGTAATTATCGATATCATTATTTCTGAGTATTCCAGTATGCCGCGATAATTCTGCATATACTCGTTTAAATCTGGAAATTATTAAGAAATGAACGGCAATGAAAACAACTGTACGGGCAGTTGTGGATAATCACAATTATCGATATCGTAATGTGTGAAATTAATGGGTATAATAATTTTGCGTGCACTCGTCTAAACCTCGGAATTCTGGAAAAAATGATTCGCAACGAAAATAAAGCTGCAGGGCAGTTATGAATAATGGTAATTATCGATATCATTATTTCTGAGTATTCCAGTATGCCGCGATAATTCTGCACGTACTCGTTTAAATCTAGAAATAATTAAGAAAATAACGGCAATGAAAACAACTGTACGAGCAGTTGTGGATCATTGCAATTATCAATATCGTAATGTCTGAAATTAATGGGTATAATAATTTTGCGTGCACTCGTCTAAACCTCGGAGTTCTGGAAAAAATGATTCGCAACGAAAATAGTGCTGCAGGGCAGTTATGAATAATGGTAATTATCGATATCATTATTTCTGAGAATTCCAGTATGCCGTGATAATTCTGCACGTACTCGTTTAAATCTGGAAATAATTAAGAAATGAACGGCAATGAAAACAACTGTACGGGCAGTTGTGGATAATCGCAATTATCGATATCGTAATGTCTGGATATAGTACAATGGAATAATTCTACATGCACCTGCCTAAATCCCTCAATCTTGGCGAAATTATTCGCGAGATAAATAATCCTGCCTGAGTAATTACGATAATTCGCGTAGATTTTCATACTGTCTTTTCGGAATATTACGGTATAATGTAATAATTCTCGGACGAGAATCCCAAGGAGGGGGGTAATAAATTTGCAAGAGTGCCGCGACTTTGGGGAATAATTACCGAATGACCGATCCTCTCGGTAAGACCAGTCAATAACGAGGAATCCATTAAAGGCCTCGCGAGCTTTCATCGTCCTTGCGGAGAAAGCTCGCCATCAATCACGAGACTGTTTAACGCGATGTCACAGGACGGTAAGGGTATTGAGAGGGTTGCACCCATCGTCGGGTCGTCCATTACCCTAATCACCGATCCTCGTCCTCGTCGAGCAACGTCGACGCTCCGGAAACGACTCGTCAGCAGAGCTAGGCATTTCACGTCGACCGGTCCACAGGATCCGGATGCTGTATCCTGCCAGGAACTCCAGAAAAGGGTCATTTTACCATAACGAGGAAAATCATTTAATTACTTAACGACGCACAATGCAGCACGCGATCGCAACTGCAAGAAGACCTTATTGAACCTCAACAAATGAAAAAAAGATACAGCAAACGGAGAGAAATAGAAAGAACGAGTGAGGGTGCACGAAGCGTCAGCAAAGGATGTCTCGATCGATTTCAAGGACCTCACCCCCTGGAAGCGACACCCGCGAGACGGCATTAAATACCCGCGTGACGAGGAATAATAGGAAGTGCCTCGTGGGGATGAGTCACGTCCAGGTGTCTCTTCGGGATCTTCAGAGTGCCTTCCGATTTTATTTGAACGGGGTTCCGGTCGGAGCTTCGACCCGGGAATTTCTGGAAGATGGGGAATAAATACGCCCTGAAATTCCCGATCATTATTCGATGAGCCCCGTTCGCTCCAGAACGATAACTCCGTCGTGGGTCCAGAAGGAAGAGGAGGAGGAGCGAAAGGTGTCCTTCCGGAGGGAGGCTGGAGTCCTCCCAGGATCCAGGAGGCCCCGAGGAATTCCCTCGATTAATTCGATCTATAAATCATTCATGATTCCCGGCGGGACATATTTCAGGCAGGCCAGGGGTCGGGGGTCGGCCGTCTTTGCAGTCTTCTTCGGTCGGCTTTTTGATCCCGCCGGATAGGGGGAGGAACGGAAGAGGGGAGGACACCTCCGCGGCAGATGCCGTTAATTGGCACAAAAGAACGCGGAGCCCTTTTTCTAAAGTCTTACCCTTTTTTCGACTGGCTGCGATTCTTTGACGGGGTGCCACTGTCTCCCCTCCTCCTCCCTCGTCCCGCTCGTTTATTTGCCCGGCAGCTCATCTCTGCGTACGTACCGAGTCATAATGAATACCCACCTCTCGCCGGACGAGCTAGGCGGATTAAAACTTAAAATGGGGAAATTTCCTCGATGCTCGCCTCTCTTGGGATCTTGCAGAGTGCCCTGCCTCCTCGAGTTTGCGCCTCCACCCTGCGGAGGGTCCGCCCTCCGAGGGTCGCGATTACTCCCAGCCGGAGCTGCCGAGCGAATATGGGAGTAGGAAAGAAAAAAATATAAAATCCCATTTACCGCGCACGAAAACCTAACTTCCGGTTCGTCAAAGTGACGCTTCGGGTCTCTGCCAAGAGGTCGCCGGAGAAAAGGGATCGATTTATCGCAAGTACCTTATTTTCATTAATTTTTCCTTTTCAGCGCGCCGGGGATGCGTCACGTTTACGGCACCTGTGAGAAGGATGCGCGCGGGAGCCTGGGGATGGAAATCTTTATGAAACCCTTTCTCATATCCCCCGAAGATGACGTTACTGCCCGGGGACAGAGAAATGCTACGTAACTACCTCGAAGTGCTCCGAGTTTTCTCGTTCCCTTGATCGCGCTCCGTCGAGATTTTACGGGGGTCCTTGGGCCGGAAAGCGCGAGCTACTTCCATGGGGACTTTGGAAATGCAACCCCGTGCTTCGGCACTTTACTACGGACGTGATCCCACACGGCTGAGATATTGAAATGGCGCGAGTTAAAGCTCACTTCTGGCCTCCTTCCGCCTTCATCCCTCGAGCCACCCCTGATGCACCCCGTCAGATATTGCATTTTTCCCACGTTCTTGCAGGCGGCATGCCGCGCGACAAGGCTCCCGGGGCATCCTTCATTATGCAACAACCTGCAACTGCACCTACCCCCGGAAATGCGAGGCAACCTTTCGACGTGTATATATGTATCTATTATTACCGCCCGGGCGTTGTTACACCTCTTGCATCTTTTATCGCTCAAAATGCACTCATGACCGACCAAGAATTCCCGACAGCAGCTCAGCAGAGAGAAATGTTATTTCCGAGTATCGGTTCCCTCTTGTAGAGAGAGTAAATTTTATTTCCTGCATCGGGATGTTTTATATTTTTCTGGGGTAGGTTTATTTCTATTTATTTTTCTCCACTTAATAAGTGTCCTATTTCTTCTTCTCGCCGGGATATTTAGGGCGAGGAGGTGGGATTATTAAAAACGGAGTTGAAGGGTACTCTTTAGTGTACTCTGATTAGGATGTAATGCACCGAGTAGGGCATTACATCCGACGATGTCACCGGTGCGCCTTTTGTCGGAGGTCCTTTTGACGTTTGCCGTAAAAGGTATCCGGTAATTACCTCTCGAGAAGCGGGAGGAGTAATTCAGGTCGACGCGAAAAAATGATAATCTCCTCCTTTTCCCCGGATATCCAAGGGGAAACAATTGAATTGGGTGGTCTTAATTCTTGTCTCGAGGTACTTACATCTCCTCTTTAAATTGCACCCTCTCTTGAGCTCACTGGGACCAATTGGGTCAAGAGATGCTGCACGCGAGGGTGGAATTTTTCAGAGCTCTGATCAGACGTACGGGAACGCTGCGTGTTCTCAAAACTCCTGTTAACCCAATGTTTAGTAAGAATGTTAATGTAGACGAAATAAAAACAATCAATCGTTGCGGTACCCACGTGGAAGTCGCGGGGGAAGGGGATAAAATGAATATTCTAATTCTTAACGACGAGGTGGACCAGAATTGCTCGACGCAATTTTTCGTTTTCTTTGATCCAGCAAACCAAATAGTAATTTCGAGGGTCAATATATACTGCGAAATTGTCAGCAGAGGAATTTGACAGGCCGAACAACGTCATCATCTCGTGGCCAATGTACGCATGAGCATTCTGCCGGTGACGGTATCATGTGCGCCAATTATTACAGCTCAGTAATGCGGATGGGCACTGTATCCATTAATCCGACGTTGACAATTCCATTTAACGATGGATTTGGCCTAATCTGGTTTAATATCTAGCTTATCCCGGCTCGATATTGGTTTTGGCAAGGGAGGAAGATCTACGTAACCCGACACATTACGCACGTCCACAATGCGTAACGCATTGCGTCAACAGGCCTGAAATTGAAATACCCATGTGATTGACCAAAACGCGCTTGTAATAAAGCTTACCAAATTGGAAGAAATACCGTCCGCCTGGTAAAAACTTGACATTCAATCTACCGAGGTAAGGTTTCAATCACCGAGTGCATAATCCAGGAATTTGCAAATTCGTGTCCTGGATGCAGGCACCATGGACCTCCAACGAAATTCCGCCCGCGTCCGAGCAAAATCTATACGTTCTGCATAAATAAGCGCCGTTCATAAATATTAAGCATCTCGTAGATGTTTGGTTCCCCTTTCCCCCTTTTCCTATGCACTCCACCCTGTTCCGGGATTTCTTCTGCAGGGATTGCAGCGATGCAGCGAGCTGCAGGCAGGGCGATGTCGCGAATTTCATCGAGGCTCCGCGACAGGACTGGTTGCGTAGGGGTTGGAAACGGGGAAAGAGTTTTCACGTGGCGAATTTTCCCTCTTCCGCCCCCCTTTCACTTGTATATGGTTCTTGAGGGTGCAGCCTGGCTTTTCGAGGGAATTTTCCACCGACCATCCAGCACCACCATTCTAACGCGATCTCGGGAATTCGTGCTGCCACGTTCTTCCCTTCTTTTTTCGTGGCACGCCGAAACACGCGGTGTTTTAGGTTTATTTTTTTTTCATTTGCTGGGAAAGGAGTTCCCCCATACTGTAAGGGAGGGATTGAGTTTGGCGATCTACAGTGAACCGTGATTTTCTTTTTTTAACTTTTTGAACCTCTCGAAATGTATATTTTTATCTCACCAGAGGATTCGGAGTTGTTTGTGTGCTCAGTTTCTCAGATTTGACGAGTCTGTATCCAGGAATCGCCCTCGCGGTATTTTTTTACGCCGAATCAACGCAGCGTGAAACCGAGCGATAGAGGGAAAATCCACGGGGAAAAACAAACGGGCCGGGAAAAAGGAAAAGGGGGTAAGCCAGAGCGACTCGGTTTCGTTTTCAGGGCAAACGAGAGATCCACCTCGGGGCGACGCAGCGATTGTGATTTTCACCTTCGCTCAAGTCCGCACTTCGTGTCTTTCCTTTTATTCCCGGAACATTTCTCTTTCCTCCCGTCCTCCCAGCTCCCGTTCATCCCTTTCCCCTTCTTAATCTCGACTTTTCTCGGCCTTCCTCCAGGTTTCCTCTCGGGGCTCGTCGGAGATTTTCCAACCCGGTAGATTTCGCTTTTACAAAAGCCTGATCCATTCCGCTATCCCACCTCTATCTGAAAATTTCCGTCATAAACCAGCACAACTGGTATTTTAATTACCGAATTAATTATGAAAATCAGATTCATGAGAATCCAAAGTGCCTTGATGAAAAAATTCTTAGAAATTCGTGAGTTTAGTGTCTTATTGCCTTTAGGTCGAAATAACGCGACAAAAAAATCTGAGATTTCTTTACAGGGCCGGGGATACTTCCGGAAGAGGAAATAACAGCCGTCGGCGATCCTCACTTCCGTAATGAGAGGTAACTCGGTAATCTCGGTTGTCCCAAACCGATGGTGGAACAACGGCTTAACAATCCGTCCTCGGATTTCGGTTGCTAATCCGACCTCTCTTACGCTCTCCCGCTTTCTCCGGGCGGATTTCGAACGCAAGCTTTTTACAGGTAACGAGCGTAAAACCCCTCACGATGGCTCTTCTCGTCCCGAGGGATCAACCCGCGAAATTCCCGTCCTGGACGCGAGGGCGTTAATTAATTTCCTTAATTTCCTCCAGAAATGGCAGCCATGCTGGATTTTAGGGCGGATCCTTCAAGGGGATTTAGAGGGCTGTATAAGTTAAGTCTTCAGGGATGCGCGGTAACAGTGATTATTCCGGCAACTAATATTCCCATACGCGTATCCGCCAAGTGCGCAACTCCACGGCCCCAAAAAATCAGAGAAGCTCGCAATTTCGAAATACCGCCCGAGGTTTCGCATAAAAAACGAGTACCCACTAATGAAGCCAGTCGGCAATTAAATGGACGGAAAGGGGTAGTTCTGGGTCATCCTCTTCGCGAGCATACAGCGGATTCGTCAGCTAATCAGAATACATTACTGCCGGGCTTGTGTACCCTGTCAATACATGAGAACCGTAATCAATTGTCACGTAATCAAAGATCGCTCCGCAAAGGGTGAAATTGGCTCGCGAGGGGCTGAGTTCCACCGAGCACCCTCAAATTCCCGATCGAAGTCAAAGGGAAAATATTTCTCAAACGAGAAAATTCTCTTAACAACTTTTCCGCTGGAAAATAATATTTTATCGAATAAAAATCCTGCAAAAAATCTGTGAATGTTCCTGGAAAATTCTTTTTAACGAGATCACATGCCAGCAAATAGTGTGTGTGTGTGTGTGTATATATATATCTCGTTAAAAAAAATGTTTCGGGAACTTTCACAGATTTTTTGCAGGATTTGTATTCGATAAAATATTATTTTCCAGCGGAAAATGTGTTAAAAGAATTTCCTCGTTTGAAAAATATTTTCCCTTTGACTTCGATATATAAATATAACTTCCTCGAAAATTATACAAAAATGTACGTATCCCCGATTTTTCAGGAAAAGTGACAAATAAGATAGGGAAATAAAACTGGATTTGACATCTCGGTCACGTACTCGTTTCTCTGAGCGAACCCCATAAAAGTAACCCGGTTGGCCCCATATCTCACCCCGGTAGGTCGAAAGCACCTAGTCTCTGCAAAAAGTGGCAACTTATGAAACGTCACGCGTTTCGGACGAAAGCTCGGAAAGAGAGACATGTCATTTGGTCGGCGGGGCCGCGTCAAATGTCAAAGAGGCTGAAGCTTGCGGAGCGGTGGCGGAGAGCTTGCGGGGCCGCGGCTAAAGCGGCGCGGACGCTCGTGGGTCATTTTAAAGCTCTTCGAGCTGCAGTTAACCGAGAGGACGTCGCGGCTTTAACGCCGACTGTAACCGTAACCGTAAACGGTGTAGGTGGTACGACGTCGCTCCGAAGTACCAACCCCTCGTACACGTGGTCGCGATATGACCACCCGAGAGCGAGTGGTGGAGGGCACTCCGATATAAAATTCCGATGCTCGAGTAATGTCACGACGAGAGCTTACACCCTCGTAACGCAGGGGAAAGTGGGCACATCCGCGCTTTTCCATATTTCCGACGCGCCGATTTCACTTTTTTATATATTTTTTCCCTCGATTTTTGCCAGGGAAATTTCATAAAAGCGAAAGTGCGACGAGCGGGTTGGCATTTTCGGCAAGGATGGATTATATGTGCTTGTATATGTAGGATAAAATTTCAAGTGTCAGGATTAACATGAACGGTTGGTTTATTAATAAAAAAAATTAATATAAAGAAATTGAATACGTTGAAGAGTACGTCTTTTCCCTCCGACTTCGCTCGAGCTCTCCTCAGTCAGAACTAACTCTCGTTCGATCATTCTCATCCAGCCTCACTCTAATTTCATTCTCACTCAATTCATATTCCTCCCTCTCTCATTCCCACACTCATCAATACATTTCTTTGTGAGTCAAAATTCTCACTCACCGAGTCATACGGCCGCTCGCACTTCACGAACTCTCAACCACGCATAAGCGGTATCACCTATCGAGCTGTCATTTAATCTAAATACTTCTCATTTCACCCCACAATCATACAAACATTACATTTCACTCTAACTTCTATTTAGTCTTATTCTTAATCTTTATTGCCTTATTGGCGACACAACTATTCGTATAGCTAAACGCTTTCATCTTTTCTTTTTATTCTATTAACTTTATTGGATCGCACAGGACACTGACACTACATATATGCTGGTCAAAGGGGGTGAAAGTCGTGATTATGGGACGAGGTGATTAAATAGGGATTAAATTGGGGTTTGTCCACCTGCGGATGCACTTTAATGGGTGAAATAATGTTGATGGCTGTGAGCGAATTATTTTATCACGGTGATAAAATTCATTTTGCGGAATGTTTTGGATTCTGGAGGTGGGCGCTCGAGGGGCGTCGACGGAGCAATCTCGACAGACTCTTCTACGCCGAGGTGTATATAAAAATTCCGCAAGTGCGGAGCGTTTCGGGCCGCCTGGAGGAACGGCTCGCAATCTTTTCCGCGATTGTCGTGCACCGCATTCGGCCCCCCTCAGGGCCGTAATTTTAGTGGCGTTCTCGCGAAGTCGGATGAAAAGTTGAGAAAACGCGTCCAACCCTCCGCACGCAAGGGCAGGAAGGATCGTCGTCGGCTTGGCCGGTATCGCGGCCCGTTTTATGAAGTCATATTTCACGAAATTACCCGGAAGCACCTATTTCAGGCGGCAATTTGTTATCCCTCCCCCTGGACTACAATAACGCCGTCCATAATCTTGTAATGCTTATAAATAAAGAGAGTACTCTCTTTATTTATAAGCATTACCGTAGCTGATTTACCCGGCTTGAAATTGGCGGAGGCAAAAAGAGGATACATTTCGAAAAGAAAAAACCGAACATCATATGTGCCCATAATTATGAAAGTGGTCTAAGTCATATATTTTTTGTTTCGAAATTACATTGAATTAATTTCGTTTGAAATAATATGACGTGAAATAACTGATAAACTCATTTTTTTTTAATTTTGACTTAGACCACATTCATAATTATGGGCACATATCTCAAGGATCAAGTTCCAAGCTAGAGATGAAACCAAGTACCGATTAATAAGTCAAGCATTGAACATTCTTCTTTACATCTCGATGTTTCATAATGCATGCTGAGTTGCACGATGCGGAAACATTGGGGGATCGCAAATTTCAAGGGTGGCTGAAAATTGGAGAACCTCTGTGGAACCTCTCGACAAAATTCCTAGGCCTTCACGTGAAGTCCCTTGTCTCGTGGTTCTTCTCCTTGGTGGGCGACCCTTTCATGAATATTCGCCTCTTTATTGCCGGTTGAGCACGGTAATGGATTCCCCCTCGTTTTCCACCCCTCGTACCTCTCTAGCCCTCTCGCTCCGCGGCTGTCTGTGCGTTCCTTATCCCCTAATTTATCCCCCGAACGGTTCCGCTTCTTGCCCGCTCAGCGAATCGATGCACCCCTACGCAGCTGGCAGCTGCACGCGCCTACGCTTCACCCCTGCAGTCCACGTGCATCGACCCTCCACCAAGTTTTGCTCCCTGCCGAACTTTGACGTTCGCGGTTTGCCGAAAACCCGATCGAGGAGAGTTCAGCCCGGGCTGAGTAAACTCCGACTCGTGGATTACTCTTTGGATTAATAATCCACGTCCCTGGAAAGTCGAGGACTTTCGTTAGACTTCAATTACACGGGGAGAATCTTTCGCCCTTTAAAAAATGTCTTCGCGAGGGAAGGGTAAAACTCCCGCACGAGGAACGCAGATCGGTGTCAAGGGCCACCATCTACGGAACTTCGTTAAAGAGGTGGACGAGAGAAATTTCAAAAGCGACCCATTCTACCGATTAAAAAACTCAGCCAAACAAAATTCCGACAAATTATTATAATTACATACGGCTGGTATTGAGGCCGGGCTTTCTTTTTCTCATACTTTATTATTTAAAATTTTATTTTATCCAAAATATCGAAAGTCCGCTCCCGACGCGGCCTGGGTCAAGGGCTGTCGGGGCTCAAACTTGGCCGTAAAAGTGTTGGGCGCCAGATAATTTTAATAAAATTAACAAAAACGATTCCATTTATTTTATTTTACAAAATGACTAATTGGGTTCCAAATGGGATGACCCGAAAGGAAGAAGATTTCGAATTTCCAAGAACATTGAATAATTAATTTAACAGAATGTACAAGTACTTACGAAATAAAACGCGCGTTTCCGAAGGTCCTTCGGAAACCGCCTCTCTGGGTTGAATCATACTTCATATGATCTTCTTACTTAGATTAACTTAATAATTAAATCAGGCACGCAATTGCCAAAAGTACGAACGCGTCGAGTGTTAGTTTGAGAGTGATCCTCTTCGATCGATCGGCTCGCTACGTGTTAAGAGGAGGAATTGGTGGCTTCGGGTACCGGACCGCGAGCTCGTAGGCGACACTGAAATCATACTCGACAACCGGCGCCGAATTCAAAATTGACGGTAGATCGTAGTTTCCATCGCTTTAAGGCCTTAAAAGTGTTTAATTTGCCATAGGTTTCCGTGGGACCAGTCGCGAGACCTTGAGGCAAGATTTTCTGTTACAGTATAAAATATTCCTATTCATCGTCCCATTTGCAATGCCTCGAAAGTGTCGGAAAATTCCGTACCGCTCTGGGCGCCTCAATTCCGATAATTTTCCATTCCCTTGCAGATTCTCCGCAATCGAAGTCGCTCAACGTGTTAAATGACGGTCGTCGAGGGACTGCAAGTCGATTAATTATCGTCACTCCCCGCGGCTAATTGCAGTCACCACGTATCGGCCCTAATCTCTTCCCATTGTCGCCGGTCCCGAAACTCCCGCTATCCCGGCTGACCCGTGCGATTTATTTCCCGGGTTCCTCAGGTTCCTCTGCAGCTGCCGGCGGAGAAATTACTTACGATTAGGTAAAGGGCGGTATGCCCCGCGAACGACTAATGAGCCGGAGATAATGCATTGTATCTCGTGGTGCGCTCCATTGCATCCTCTGCGCGCCGTCTGTACCTCTTCTCCACCTTCCGTCTATTCCGCCCGTTCATCTCGCGGCTCGTTGCCGACATTAAACCACGTGTACATCATTAGACGCAGGCATTAACGAGACGCTCTCTTCTTTCCTCGTCTTTGCATCCGCTGCACCGTGCAACGAAACGAGGTCGCCCAGCGTCGAGTACGCGCGTTGTAATAATAATTACGATCTGCGGGGAATTATTTCCCTTTTTACCCCTTCTTTCCCTCGTCGATCAACGGAAAGTGGCTTCTATGTGGACTGGAAGGATGCGATTTTCATCGGGTGGCGTTTCGCTAATTAGAGCGAGCCCGCGTCTCGATAATGACGTCCAAGACGCGTCCAGTTGTTTCTTTCAATTTATTTTAATTGTACACTTTAAGAGGAGATTGCGCCACGTTAAATATGTCATCAGGCGGGATCGTTACCGAAGTTCTCATTTTTCCTTCCTCTACATTCCCGACTTCGTGCAGATCCGAGCAGGGAAACTGGGTCGCCGAGTGACGTGTCGAGCTCGTGTATTGTGATAAGTACGGCCTTTGAAACATGTTTTTATACAAATATCAGGTAAAAGTATTTCGCGTAGAGTCGTCAGATTAAAGGGGTTCTGGTCTGACTGTTAAAAGCGTCGATGTTTAATGACTGGGTAAATTGTGTAGATAATGTTCCGTAATTAAATGAATGAATAATTCACGTTGGATGACTCTTGCGGGTAATTATTCTTGATTGTTAAGCGGACCCTTTTTTGTTTGTACGCGTCTTCGTCGTTTTGTAGTGCTTAACTGTTAGCAAGGAAAAACGCGGCCGTATGTTGAGGTCCTCGAGACGACGGTTTTGCAAATTCCACATCTGAGGAAAGCCTCCACAAAGGCACTGGCTAATAAAAAGCGGCTTATACACTTGCCTTTTTAAAAGGCACTTCGTGAATGAACACTTGGCCAATTAGCATAGGAAAAAAGTCGTCGAAATACTTTAGAGACGGAGGGAATAAATGATCGACTGCCTGGGCGGCACCTAAGCATCCAGTAACCCAGCGTTTTGAAATTCACTTTACACAATGTTTCATTTACATCATTATACGCGAGCAGTAACGAGCCGCTTCCTCTCTTCTTTGCTTCTTTGCGTGCAGAGTTACAGAGGTAAACGGGGTCGTTGCACGAGAAGCTGGGGCCGTATATTATAATAAATACGACCTTTGCCGGAGTTTCTTGCAAGGCTATCAGCCAGCAGAAAATGCATTCAACAGCCGTGACTTCAAAGCGCACTGAACTTATTACGGCTGCATTCATTCAATTCTTCAGCAATCGATACGCCCGCGCTAGCATCATTTTCCCTCATTTCCAGACCAAGCCTACTACATTTACAATATTTTCTCAATTTTCCGGTTACCCACATCTACAAAATACATGAAAATCAGTAAATAAATTAATTTCCCGGCCAATGAAAAAAAATGACTACATGACATTTCATGTATCTTAAATTATGGGAAATTTTTAATCTATTTTACATGAAGCTAGATTATTAAGGTGAAGTGAAACACGTCGAGGAACTTGATCAACGTCGATAAAGAAGATTTTTCTAAATGCCTCCGTTGCCGACGTTCGTTTTTATATTGACAGCTGTATCGAATTATATTGGGTATTGTACCAAATGGCGTACTCCACCTGTCGTTTTCGTACAATAATTATCAAGAAATCGAAGTAAAACTCTAGAAATCCTCTGGATTCATGCTTTCTGGGGCCCCAATTGCCTGCGGAGGGACCCCCTGCGCCATCTGTGATTTCCAGGTCAATTAAATTTTCACTCCAAGACCTCGTATTCCCATCGTTTTAGCATAGAAGCGTATACAACACTTTTTTTGCCTTTATCCCGTTCAAATGCGAATTTATCGACTACCAGAGTGTTCTAAATTGTCGTAAAATTGTCCTGACCCTTTCGATTCTCATATCGGAGCCTTCGATAACTGTATGTCGATCGAAATATGAGAGCTCGACGCCATTTTAGTTCTGGTCTGGGCTGAGTTAAAAAATTCTTTTCAAAAATCCAAATTTTGAATGTGTCAGGACAATTCTTAGATGATCAGGAGTGACGTGTCAAAGTTTCGGACGGTTTGGTCTAATACCCTTAAAAAAAAGTGTTGTATTCAAATCGACTGATTTGAAGGGTGTTTCACTTCACCTTAATGGCATCGATGTTAGCCTAAATCTCTTTATCAAACCCCTCTGATTGCATTTGATTTTTGACGGCAAAGCGCCAGCAAAGCGAAGGCAATCGTCGCTTCACGGCGATGCGCCAATTTGTACGATAATTAGGTCGGCTTGGTAAATAGATTGACATACAACGGGCGTATTAATAGTATGCACGGCCATGCATTACCGCGTTTAGCTTGATTAACGTCTCGAAATGCGATGCATTATTGTGGGGAACATGGCGACCGCCGCCCCGTCGTCCAATAGGCGTCCGGGCTCCTCCTGGAACGTTTGTTCGACCCCTTGACACCCCTTCGGCCCCATTGCAGCCCCATTGAACCCCCATTGCCCCCGGGTGCATCCCTTGACACCCTCACCCCCGCCGATGCACCGTGCACCCCCGCGAACGCGGCTTATTGCGTATTCCGCAGACCGCGTTGGTTAATGTTGGTATCCCCGGCATATGGCGAGGCAATATTGTCACGTGTCACCAGAGTCGTGACTTCTCCTCCAAAAAAAAAAAAGAAAAAAAAGATGGAAATAAGACAAAAAAAATTCCCTACAAAGGATGTTAAACGAATTGTGGCGCCGTTGCAGGACGGCGGAGAGGAATTTTTATTTCATTCTTTCGAGGGCTCGTACTTGGCCGGAAGGAAATCGAAGATTTCAGTTGAAGGGTGAATAATTAAGGGGGGCGTTGTCAGGAGGATGATTAATCCAGGACAAGACGAGAGATCAAGGAAGGACGATGAGCCTCGGAGGCTTCCCAGAATATAGTTGGCGCGCCTCCACGCAGTCGGTAAAGATCGGATTAAAATTTGAATGGTTGGATCGCGAGTTGAAAGGGATCGGCATAAAGACCGGTCCTTTCGGCCTCCTTCGAGAATGACGGCAGGACGAGTCTTCGTTATCCAATTTACGTTTCAAAGGGACGGGCACGAGGACAACGCGGGGGAGGATTCGCGGTACATCCAGGTTGCGAGGTTTCTCCAAGGATTCTCGGATGATAGTCGATTGTTGCGAGGAATACCGAGGACTTTGACGGTCTCTTAGAGCTAATCCTCTTTTCCGAGGTAAAAAATTCCTGGGTTGAAACAATCGATCCTGGAGGAATTTATTCGGTGCGGGGGCATCGTAGGCTTTACGCCACTACCAAGGAAACATTCCCAAGTGTCCGCCCCCGATCTTATTGATTTCTATATACGTTGAGGAACACAAAAATCTAAGAGACACGTGTTTTTTTATATCTGCAATGGTCCACATTTAAGGGGTGAAACAGCCCCCCAAAGTTTGGCGAAAATTCAGTTTTCATGACAATTTTCGTAGAAGCAGTGGAGGGATTTCGACGAAACTTGGTATAAACGTATTCCGTATAAGGACGGTGAAAATACAATATTGTCCAGCAATGCTACACCCCCTCAAGGGGGTGAACTACCCTTCAGGCGACATTTTTTTGTAATATCTAATAAACAAGCAATCCTACTTAAGTTCCACTTACGCGATGTGATTGCTCACAAAAAATGAAGAATCCGTGTTTTTTGCTTTTTGCCAATAAACATTTACACATCGGTTGTAAACAATGAATGTAGGTGGTATACGGGTATTTTCCGAGTAGCTTTATTGGGTTATATCGTGACCAATTTTACCGTTTCACGAAGGAGATTGTATTACTAGTTGGAAACGGGTGATGACTGCGTCATCGGATCTGTTGCAAAACTATTTTAGTCTCTTAAACTTTATTTTAAATTAATTTATAAATAATTGCATGCTATGAAAACCAAGGACATTTTGAGGAATAAGCCCTTTCACAAGATTTATGTACAATGAATTGGTCACGATATAATCCAATATAGCTAGTCGAAATATACCCGTATACCACCTACATTCATTGTTTACAACCGATGTATAAATGTTTATTGGCAAAAAGCAAAAAACACGTATTTCTTCATTTTTTGTAGTAATCACATCGCGTAAGTGGGACTTAAGTAGGAATGCTTGTTTAATAGATATTACAAAAAAATGTTGCTTGAAGGGTAGTTCACCTCCTTGGGGGGGTTTAGCATTGCTGGACAATATTGTGTTTTCACCATCCTTATACAGAATACGTTTATACCAAGTTTTATCGAAATCCCTCCATTGCTTCTACGAAAATTGTTATAAAAATCGCGATTTTCCCCAAACTTTGGGGGGTTGTTTCACCCCTTAAATGTGGACCATTGCAGATATAAAAAAACACGCGTCTCTTAGAATTTTGTGTTCTTCAACATATATGAAAATCAATAAGATCGGGGACGGACACTTGGGGATGTTTTCTTGTAGGTCTCTTAATCATTTTCTCGGAGTGGAAGGGGAATGGTTGAAAATATTCATTTAGAGGAAGGACGAAATCTCCATTGAAGGCATTCCGGGGATAGGGAAAGGATTCCTGAGAGGGGATTTAAGGTCTGCCAGGAGATGCACCTCGAGGGCCGGGCAAGGACGAGAGGACTAGATGTTACATTTTATAAGGGAGACTCTTCGCGATCCTGTTCCTCCTCTTGGCGAGCTCGCATTCGCGTCTTTTCTCCCGAGAGTATCATAAATTCCGCAAACTTTCCAGGCTGGAAGCGATATTTCTGAGCTGCCGCTTCTGCGTCGCTACGACTCGGTTCACACTTCCGCTCGCGCGGAACGACGACGATCTTCGACCTCAGCCCGGACCGCGATCTTCCGCGAGGATAAATGCGAAAACCCCATTCCCGGAAGCCCCGAGCTTCCCTGAATTCTTATCTGTTAAGGGAGATTTACTTTATGTTAAGGGAAAAATTATTTATCGCCTGTGGAAAGTGTCCTATTCCAGGTGAGGGAAACGCCCGAGTCCGAACGGCTCCAAAAGACGTGGACCAAGATGGGACCGAGGTTTCTGGTCAAGGATGGACGAAAAGATCGCGAAGGCACCACTCGAGGATCTGCCAACCTCCGAGGTGCATCTACAAACAATGGTCGTTGCGTCAAAATCGCCCAGCACCCGCCCGAGGGGCCTTTCAACTTTTCAGGACGCGATGCGAGACCTCCGGATACCTTTGACGTTTTGATGAGTACTTAGCACGGGACTGACGTTTCTTTAACTTCCTCCTTACCTCCGTCTCTGCCAGGCCGTACAAATCGAGATTACGTGCTGCTGCAATTAACATGGATTCTTCCAGTGAAAGTGAACATCGACCTTCCCCTCCTGTACCAATTCTTAACGATTTCGAATTATATCTAAACCCACATCGACGCATCTTTCTGCGTGCCTCCTATCTTAAGTTAGGTCCATCCACCCTTCCGGTAATCCTAAAGTTTTGAAGAAATAATAAATATTACCGATGAAAAAATTGTAAAAAGTGAACTCGTATGACGCATTGTCATTAGGAAGAGAGGCCACGAAGACATTCCGAAAAAATATTTTTTAACCTCTATATTTCTCAAGCCATTTTGATATGGTTGATGTGGGGCAGATGAATTGCATCGCAAGTCCAATTAAGAAAGACACTACAAGGAAATGGCAAAAAATATTGTTTAAGCCTCTAATTTATTAAGCTGGTTCGATAAGATCGACGTCAACGCGGAGCAAATTAAGTGCATTGCATGTCCAATGAAGAAAATCACTCCAAAAAAATGTCAACAATATATTTTAAGTTTCTAATATACTAAGCCATTTTGATGAAGTCGACCTTAATGCGGTCCAGGTCAAGTACATCGCATGTCCAATGAAGAAAGACACTCCAGAGAAATGGCAAAAATATATTTGAAGCTTCCAATCTACTAAGCCATTTCAATAAAGCTGACCTCAACCCGGTTCAGGTCAAGTGCATCGCATGTCCAATGAAAAAAGACACTCCAGAGAAATACCAAAAATACATATTAAGCTTCTAATCTACTAAGCCATTTTGATAAAGCCGACCTCAACGCGGTCCAGGTCAAGTGCATCGCATGTCCAATCAGCCCAGCTCGGACAGGACCGATGTTGAGCACAGATACATCGTGTCAAGTGGACCTCAGCCCGTTTACAGGGCGGACTACACGATAGCTAATCACCGCACCTCCAGGAAGTTTACCGACACGACAAAGCGGCGAGGCCTCGAAGACTCTCAGATGCACCTGACGAGGTCGTCCTCGGGTCAGCGGCCACTCGGATCTAGAAATCGTTTAGCACCGTGCACGCTCGATGCATCCTCTCGATGCATCCGCGGCCGTGCGTGCGCCGGTGCGTACACGCGCAATAACCCTAATTGAGCGCTTTGCACAACGCTTGGGAAACCATTGCAAACATGTCCGCAGTTGCGCCGTCCGAGCGCCATCGGCGCAGGTACACAATCAAGATATAAGTACGGGTACAAGCACCGAGGTGTACACAGGTGTACGTAGACATTCGCGTATTGCTCATGGGTACATCCTGCATAACATGTATAGATGTGACGTGGTACATGCACCGTCTGGGGTTCAGCTCTTGTGCATACCTTCACCATCCCGTTTGATTGGCCAATCGACGAGGTCCATCGCTGGCTCTTCGATATCTTCAATAATAATGATAACCGTGATTGTTTTCTGACTTTTTGCTTCCCTGGTGTCGTAATAAGTAGATATTAAACCTCCTCATCCAGTGCTTTGACTTTTTAATCGATTATAATTTCGATTGCCTCGTTGTTAATAATCTGGATCCGGAGGAGCAAGTTCATCCAGCGACCGGAAATTTTTGTTGATCAGACCGTGACGCGGCACGGCGACTTCCCTCTCTGAATCCCCCGGCAATTCCGGAGTTTCCCACTTCCTGCGTGCACATTCGGTCACTCGCTGCAGTTCTTAGTCAGACATGCATCCTCTGGGTCTGCATAATTGGCAATGGAGAAGAAACTGACATCGGGTACCTAAAACTCGACCCATTGAAATCCTGGAAGTCGAAGAGATTTCTCTGCAAGGACTACCCTGTCCGCATCCTTGGATGAGCTGCATCCCCCTGCATCTCGATGCATCTCTTCGTGCTGTTAACAGACACTTCTGGGTCTCTGATCGTCGACATGGCCGTATCGCGGAAATCCCTCCGCGTCCCGGAAATGCGTACTCTAGTCCGAGCCGAAAGCGGAAATGTAAATGGTACTTTAGTCGCGACTGGAAACTAAGTCCTGGACGTTTGTGCCGATCGATTACGGGAAATGGAAAATCGACTTGCTTTTCATTGCTCCTTTCCTCTGAATTTCATAGATAGTGATTTTTACGTTAACTTCTGCTCCTAGATGCATTACCTGCGTGTCTCTTTACGTTATACCTTACTTTTCGGTCATTCGAGGAACCGGAAGTTCCGAAAATATGTAACGAGAGTAATGGTAAATGTACTATCAATAATCTGTAATGTACGATTGATGTCGCCATTTTTTGCTCAACATTTGTTCGAGACGTGAGTTACGAACGCCACGCCGTCCGTCATCCGCAATAGGTAATGTCCTTGCTCCGAAAGAGAACCGTTGAGTGCAGTTTGAGAACACGAAATTGACTATTTTTATCGGCAATCGATGACCGGCGGTTTCCTCGGTAATTGTCAAAGTTGCATCGCGAGTTGGTGGCCTTGGGCCCGACCAAAAAAAGGGTTCGATGGCGCTCGAGGCCTTCGACGAGTTCCTCAGGACTCTTCGTGCACCTTCGGGTTGCCAAGCAGCTGCTAAGAAAAAAGGAAAACGGCACCCCTCCCATACTCGTTTATCTTTTTATCAAAGGATGGTTTTATTTGTACCTCGTCCTGCAACTATCTCCGCTCCCGGTTATCGCGAGTAATTGAAATCGTGCTCGGCATCCACTTGGCCCTCTAACATTTCCTTTACAGAGGAGACTTAAGGAACAGCCATAAATTGGTCTCTCAACAAGGAATGCAAATCTTTCTCCAAAAACATTTCAAGGAATATATTGCTGTATTATTCCTGCCTACTGATCTCTAGATAATAAATATGAAACGGTACCACGAAAACTCGCTCCCAGATTCATACAAGTATTAACTTCTCTCTCCATTTACAATTAAGCACGACACCTTCTCATATCACCAAGAAGTATAGATTTCCTTCCCAGAGTACAGCATCAGGAATCGCGATATCTACTTACGTATGTTTAACAGAAACAAAAGGAATCGCATCACCATGAATTCATTTCTACCTCATTTTCGTGTTTTACAATACCCTTTTCATGATTCATCGTGACACCTTTCCATGATATCACGAAGAAGTACGGATATCATTTCGTAAGCACGAGTTATGATAGCCACTTAGGTCTGGAGAGCAAGAAAAAAAAAGAGAGCAAAAAAGAATCGCATCATCATGAATTAATTTCTACATAATTTTCGTGTTTTACAATACCCTCTTCATGAATCATCGTGACACCTCTCCATGATATCACGAAGAAGTACGGATATCATTCCGTAAGCACGAGTTATGATAGCCACTTAGGTCTGGAGAGCAAGAAAAAAAATCGCGTCATCAGCATTCTTCCTTCGTACTCGATCCTAATTTTCGTGTCACTCCGTCATTAGTCACGACACCTTGTCACGGCTTGGCCGCCAATTACGGATCTCATTACCGGAAGTCAGAGGCGGGGATCGCGATAGGGCGCCCCAACCGCGTTTAAGGATCGCTTGGTCAGTAAAACGGAACACAGGACCTGGGGTCCTGGCGTCCAGCCTGGTGTCGGGCACCCAAGGTTCGAAACGGGTTTACGGTTCGCTTAACCAGCAGTGGTTAGGGATGTGCGAGTGTGGAGTGTGGACGGCGGGGCGACCTCAGGACAAGGTTAGGCTGAACCTATAAGAGGAACTGTCGCTGCTAAAAACCTGTCCAAACCGAACACACTCGCGTCCGCGGGCGCACCGCTCTCGAGGATGGTATTAAAGTGTAGAAGAGCAAGCCGAAGTGATCTCGTGCGGTCCTGCTGCGGTTCCATTAGGACCATGGTAAGTGGCGATCCCACGTGTGGCGCGTTTCAGGGTCGTCGACCTGCCTAAGTGACCCCGAAGAACGTATTCCCGTGTCCCATAATCAGCGGTTGACGTCATCGACGTTTTTTAAAACCGGCCACATTATCAAGTAACTCTAGTAGGTGGATCATTCGGGCAATTCCCCCGAAGTTACCAGTGTCAAGGAAAATTTCTATGGATCCCCGTCGTACAATGACCCGTACGGTTCCCTCCGGCAGGATCAAGCTCTCGATAGATTTTCAAAGAAGCTGGAAATCGGCGGAAATGAAAGGGGCTATTAATGCGCGATGGTGTCTTCTTCAGGGTGGGTCCCTAAAGAGGATCTTGAGTCAAGGGAACATCGTTTAGTCGACCTGCCTAAGTGACCCCGAAGAACGTATTCCCGTGTCCCATAATCAGCGATTGACGTCATCGACGTTTTTTAAAACCGGCCACATTATCAAGTAACTCTAGTAGGTGGATTATTCGGGCAATTCCCCCGAAGTTACCAGTGTCAGGAAAATTTCTATGGATCCACGTCGTACAATGACCCGTACGGTTTCCTCCGGCAGGATCAAGCTCTCGATGGATTTCCAAAAAAGCGGGAAATCGGCGGAAATGAAAGGGGCTAATAATGCGCGACGGTGTCTTCTTCAGGGTGAATCCTTAAAGAGGACCTTGAGTCAAGGGAACGTCGTTTAGTCGACCTGCCTAAGTGACCCCGAAGAACGTATTCCCGTGTCCCATAATCAGCGGTTGACGTCATCGACGTTTTTTAAAACCGGCCACATTATCAAGTAACTCTAGTAGGTGGATCATTGGGGCAATTCCCCCGAAGTTACCAGTGTCAAGGAAAATTTCTATGGATCCCCGTCGTATAATGACCCTTACGGTTCCCTCCGGCAGGATTAAGCTCTCGATAGATTTCCAAAGAAGCGGGAAATCGGCGGAAATGAAAGGGGCTATTAATGCGCGACGGTGTCTTCTTCAGGGTGGGTCCTTAAAGAGGACCTTGAGCCAAGGGAACGTCGTTTAGCTCGTTCGAGTGAAAGGGTACGACGGTTCGTTCGATTTAAGGGGATTTCCATGGAAAACGACCCTCGACACGGGGCTGTTTTAAAAATCGTTTATCAGAATTCTCGTCGTCGTCGGGTTCACTTTGCGGGCAATTCTCTGGCTTCTGGGCTGGTGTTCCCAGCCTCTCGCTAGTGTTTCTCCGAGTCCCTTGTAGAATTCATTTAATTACCAGAATTACTCGTCGTCGAAGTCGCGAGTAAGCGTCATTAAAAGTTCCCGTCCCTTAGTCCGGTGCCCGAGGGAATTTACACCCCGGCGACACGGCAAACCCTCCGCGTCCTTCCGCGTTTAATAAAAAGGATCATATTGTCTAGGAAAGTCATTGTCGGCGTCGGGCTTAAATTCATGCCCCCTCTTCGCGTAATTCGCGAAACTTGAACGCGCACTCAACTGTCGCGTGTAATCGTTCGCAAGTTGGCGGTCTCGGTCTGCGGCAATTTTCCTCCCTGGCGGGTGCTTTCGGGGCGCGGCCAAAGGAAGTGCGGAAGTGAAGGAAGACCCGGGTAAAACGAGAAAGAAATTAAGAAGGAAACCGGGAAAATGAGACGGACGCGAGAGGGTCGGGGAAAGGGGGAGGCTTTCGGAGCTTTCAAAGACAGGACGATTGCGAGGGCCGAAATCGCGTCTGCAAATCCGCCCTGTTGGAGGCGCCATCATCCTTAAGCCCGTATCGCAATGCGGCGTTAACTCGATCGCTCTTCGCCAATCCCGAGGAACTCGGAGTTACGGGTAGCGAAAATTAAACGCTTGCCATTCGGGATAATGCCTTATAAAATGGGGGAAATTGCGAGGAAGAGCGCCGACTTTCCGAAATAATATCGGACTCGATGAGGCATTTGCATGAGAACGATTCATTGAATTCTTGTCACTTTGCGGCTGATAAATGAAAATAACGAGACGCTTGCGGGTTCGGTTGTCCAGAGCCTCGATTCGAGCTCCGTCAAAAATTAACACTAAACCTACCGAGATTTAGTATATACCTATTTGTACCGCAACAGGCCAAATGACCAGTTTTTAGATAAGGACTTTATTTTTCCTTATTAAAAGGAGAAATATTGATTTTAGGAAGGAAATATTAAACAAAGTAACTTTAAGGTAATAATTAAACAAAAATTTATTTTTTTTCCATTACTATAAAAAACAAAAACTTAACACTAACCGTCCCTAACCATACCGTAACCGGTCAAATGACCGGTTACGACATTGTTTTTATGAAAGGAATTGTCAATTTCTTGTAGGAAATGGTGCACGACGTAACTTTGATGTCATAATACAATAATCAACCATATATTTTTATACAAAACCAATTTACCGAATATTGTTAGATTCGATCACTTCTTGTCCTATTTGGTTGCTCTGTGACTATTCAATCTGCCCTCTGTCACTCTCAAAATGACTCTGCGTTTATATTTCATTTAGATACTGCATTTAGATGTATACAATTATAGACTTTTAGATCTTACTTGAGTTCAGAGCTAAGGATCCAGGCAGAAAATCTTAAAAAAAGATGTAAATTCGTCGGCCGGTCAAATGACCGATCGCGGTAAACAAGCCAAGTGATGAATTTGTTTCAGTAAAAAAAGAAGCAAAAAAAAATAAAAATCGATAAATTGATTAATCCGATAATATAAGAATTTACGTAAAGTTAAATGAACAAACAAAAAAAATAACGAATGTACAATTTTAAATGAAACCGTGAAACTGGTCATTTGACCGGCCCCGGTACGATTAGTGTTAATAACGCTCGAGATAATGCAGAATTAAAATAATTTCTGTATAGAGGGAAATTCACCGAGTGCATAAGAGTAAAGCTCCATTTTTCTAAAATAGTCAGGAGTGGAACTATCTGCCAACTCCCCCTGCCGAAAACTCCACCCCGAAGTCCGCGTCGCGACGCAAGTGAACTCGATCGCCTTGCAAGAACTTCCCAACGAGACTTCTCGACACTTTGGAGCCGAACTTGAGGGTTAAGTTAAAATTAGGGGTATCGCTTAGCTTTCGGAAAATTACCCCGCGTCCCCACTTCGAACCCTGGTTCCAAAATTGCAGATGACCGCTTATCACCTCCCTAAGAAAACGTGGAACAACTCGCGCGATGTTTTACGATTAGGAGATAAAAGGGGTTGGAATTATGAAGGCGCATTAGCTTTCTAAATATAAGGAGGCTTCAACCCCTAAAGTCGTGTCCCCGAGGACGAGGACGACCCGAAAGAAGAAGAAGCTGAGAAAGACATTAAACCGGCCTGTTTGCCTTGCCATCTCTATAAAACTAGATCCTGCATAATGAGAGGTGATAAGGGTCCCCGGGGTCTTAAAGGACACCCTGGTGGCAGGACTTCGTCTAGAATATCATTTTACCTAATTCCCCCTGACCCCTTTGAGAAAGGACTTCAATGGGGCGGAATAATCCGACTTTCAAGAACGGAAGACGAAACGACAGAAAATCGGTTTGCATCCTCGTATCTGGGACCAATTTCTCGAGTTCATACGGATTTTTTTTCCCATACGAATAGATTTGCATGAAAAGTGTTGCATTGCTGCGAAGTCGTGTCGTTGATCATCGTTCGAAAGTCGTACACGAAACTCTCAATTTTGCATGCTAAAGTTGATGGGGTGTGATTTTAAATTTTACGAGGTCGTCCTTGGCCGAATCAATTGATCAGATTATGGACGTGAACTTTGTCAGGGAGAAATTTTCTGCAGGGAGAAATCCCCTTTTAGAGAACAAATCCCAATCGAGGTGGTCCAGGTAAACAAATCCAAGGGCTGTCATTAAAGTTCGCTCGGCTGCAACTTCAGGAGGGACATTTAATGACCATTTGTGTGGACCTCTGCAGGAACGCTCCCCGTAGTCCCGGCGATGAAAGCGCGATCGGCTATCACGGTAATGGCGAACAATTCGCAATCGTGCGGCACCGCTCAATGGTCGGATCTAGGGGTAGCAATTTGTAATTCTAATTGTAATCGCCTGCCCTGTATCCGGGCACGCGGTAATTGCTTATAATTGCGCTCCTCAATCAGTTCCATCTGGTTCCTGAAACCGGCTGATTGGCGCGCGTTTTGCGGTCAATTTCGCGACCGCTAACCGCGTCATTCGCAAACCCCCAAACTTCCCAAATTCCGGTCGATCTGCCCCGAAATCTCGAAGGGGACGCCATTATCTTCGAAACGTAATCCAAATTACGAACATCGGCTAGCGAGAAAATTTAAACATCGATCAAGACTTCAAGGAGCTCGATTCCTGGACTCCTCGTTATTTTTTTCAGAAGCTGCCTTCCTTGCCCGCAAAAACTGAATATCCAATCTCAAGGAAGTAAATAAAATCGGTAAACAACGATTTGATCCCACAAATTCAATTATCATTGACACTCCGTCATTAACTGTAGGATACTCTAGACAGTCATCTAATCACGTTTGACATAAGACACTTTCTCGTGACAGTCGTCCTTGACGTCTCCACGTGGGTAGACATCTTCTACCTAAAAATCTGCATTCCGTTATCCCGTTGATAATAACGCGTTATCGAGCACGATTAACGTCGCAACGTACCTCGATCTTAAAACCGAGTTGTCGAGGAGAAAGCTTCCAAAAGAACAAAGAAAAGCCCAGCGGGAACTCTCGGCGGTCGAGATTCTCGGAAAAGTTCCTCGGACGGTGGAGGATCGCTCGGGTTTTTGGCGGAACTCACTTGCCCGAAAAGCGCGGCGGAAGTCGGAGCAAGGCATGCGGGTGGTCTCGTAATTGTCTTCCGGTAAAACGTGAAAATAGAATTACCGTCACGAGGCGGCCAGATGGCGGGGTATAATTGCCAAGCGCCGACCGGGGTGGACAAAGTGGGTAGCGAGCGTGACCCGCGTAGTGGGGGGCGGGGGCGGCCATATTGGTTGCGCGCACCTCACCTCGAGACTTTAAACTTCGTTTACACGGATTCCACGGGACCAACGGACGTTTTTCCGACGCCTCGACGTCCCGGGCGAGTGAACCTAGCCGCGTACACCGACGGAGTCGCAATAGGAAGACAAAATACTACCTTACAGGGCAGGTGTCCGGCGAGGTCGTCGAGGGGCGATACCCCGAAAAGTACCGCGACGGTGGCGACATTAATAATGACGTCAGGTCGAGTCGGTGTTTTGACAAAGGAAGTACATTGTGATGTGAATAATGGGCAGGTGAGTCGGGCCAGCAGCCGGGGGCAGTGCCGGCCCTCCCCCTCCCTCCCTCCCGCGGCCATTGTACGCACGCGTTCCTCCTGTGACGTCACATCCGCTCTTATTATTTCGCCTCGGCGAGCGGTTCGGCTATTTCGCCGCGGCGGCGGTGGCGGCTAATAAAGTACCTTGAACTCTCGTCCGCGGGAGAGCCGAGCCGGACTCCGAAATGGAGGGAAACGAGGGGAGAAAAATAATGAAAGAACCCGCGGAGAGAGCGACCCCGCGTGATTCATTGTCCCAGGGGGCGCCGCGAACGAGCGCGGACGTTTCGCTGGGCGGACTTTAACCGTTGTCGTAGTTCGCTGCGAGCGGCGCTGCGATCGCGCCCCTCGTTACGACCCGGACACCCATTCGGAGTATTTCTATCCGAAACCTGGCGACGTACATTTTCCCGCGCGTTTCCCGCGTCGAATTAGTCTCTCCTCCCTTATCGCGCCTCTCGTTGCGGCCGCGCTTCTCATTTTGGCATAATGAGAAACCGCAGGTGCTGTCCTCCGGGTAATGGAACTTCGCCAGGTAATGAAATCCGAGGACTCCGCGATTCGGTGGACGGGGTGCAACGATTCCCCGCAATCTTGGCATATCGGGACTGATATCGCACGAAATACTCGAGAATGCAAAATACCATCCTGATAACTATTATTATTATTATTGTTGTTATTATTATTTATCGATTAACTTTAAGGACCGCTCTAACTTCGTACTTTCTTGGGAAACAAGTGGTATGTTTGAATAAACTTTCGACGTCCGGCCTTTTTCATTCTTCCGTGCCCGTGGCTCCATTTTTCCCCAAGAGAGGCGGCATTCGGGATTTCGTGCCACTGTAACTTTTCTGGGGTTTTTCTACCCTCACGTGGGGCATCTAAGGGTGCTTAATTAAGGTCGAGCGTCCCTCGGCCCGGCTTGAACGAGTACCGAAACAAAAATTTCTTAAGTCTTTCCGGGTACTTTCCGAGTTTCTTAGTGTTAGTATCTACACCGACGTGAAACCTTATAAAATATAAAAACAAAATACGGAATTATTTCAAGTATTTATTTTCCGCGCGACTTTCATAATTTCCCTCAGAAACTGAGTTTACGGGCAATTTCCCGAGTGGAAGATGAGCCCAAGATTTTTACCCCTTTATTTCAAGGACCCGCAACTTGAAGAAAAAGGGGCGAATTGAACGAGGGAGAGACAAACGGGAGATGATATTATAAAAAGAAATAGAGGAAATTATTCCAAGTATTTATTTCCCGCGGAATCTTTATGATTTCTCTTAGAAACTGAGTTCACAGGAAATTTCCCCGAGTGGAAGATGAGCTCAACATTTTTAACCCTTCACTTCAAGGGCGCGGCAAAAGTCAGGAAAAAAGGGGTGATGTGAACGGGGTGGAAAGAGAGACGGGGGATAATAGAGGCCGAGAGGGATGAAAGGGAGGAAACGCCGTCGAAGGCTGACCGGGGCGGAAAACAGGAAGACGCACCGGGGGAGGCGGGAAAGGCTTACGGGGCGGGCAAGTTAATGGAAATTCGAGTTAATGGAAAGCTTTGTTGCCGCGACTCTTTACCGGGAAAGGGAATTACTCGCTTAAGGGGCGCCATCTGTTTCCTCTTGTCGCGAAATAGCGTCGCGGCGCGACGCGCCGGACGCGTTCCCGGGGCGCGCAACCCCCCATTGTCTGCATCCGAATTACCCGGCTATAACGCGGCCGGGACGCTGCGGAATTGGCCTCGAAATTGGAAAGTCTTAGGAGCGGCGTAACCCGCGCGGAACGGCCGCGCCAACGTCCACCGCCAATTACGCGACTTGGCGCCCCGCGCGCGGAACGAGGGATGATTTCCCACCGCTTGACATTTTTTTTCTCGCCCCCTTAAACAGGAACCTGGACCACGGGTTCTCTTATCTCTAGGTAGAATCACCAGGACCTTGATAACACTTTGCCTTAATTAAGAAGAGGGTGCTTATTAACACCCAAGGGAGGTACCGCTTACGGCGTTGCCCGTTTCGTTATCAGATAAGGGGAGGAAATATCCCACCCACAGCGACGGGATTATTCAATGGGGATATCAAAATAAAACAAACCGAGGAGTTTCACGCCACCCCCGAAATCGCCCGTGCCGCAGTTTCCACCCCTCGGGAAGATCGAAGCGAAAATAGAACCTACCCCCGAGAGCGGCCGCAGCTTATGGCCGCAATCGTTCCCGAGCATTATCGCTTATTGTTTCCGCTTAAAAGAGGGGCCCGATATCGGGATTTCGATTCCTCCCGTATAAAATCAACAGCTCGTTGTTTATTTTTCCGGCCCGTAACCACTGGAAGCCGCTTGCGATCGAATTCCTTCGTATTTCGTATATTATCCACCCCTCTTCACCGGAGCCAATTGTTTCAACTCGACTTGTTCTCGTAAAAACTTTCCCCGATACACCTAGGCGTCTTTTCGCTTTCTTTTTCTTCTTTTCTCTCCATGAAGTCCCTGCGAAATCCGACTTTAAATCGGGACAGCTTCCTGACTGACTCGGCTCTCGAAGAATATCGGCGGACTTCGCCTAACGACCGCTCAGGGTATATATGCGGAGGGTAATAATCCTAAGCGCGGAAAGTTGGCGAGGACGAAAGGGAAGAATAAAGGAGAGAACGAGGGAGGTAAAGTGACCGAGGTAACCTCGGAATATGCCCGCGACAATTTTCCCTTGGCTTATGCAGATTTTACGCCCTGCTTCGCCCTGTATATACATTCGGTATGTACGCGTGTATGTACCTTTCGGTGCTATGAACGCATTTTTCTGTAATACGCTCGACATCTACATGATAATGTCCGCGAAGTCGCGGCCGAAGGATCAAGAGACGCCGCGAGAAAGATGGCGGCTCTCGAAGTTCCGCGGCCTGAAATCAGACTGGAAATCATTTCCAGCTAAGAGTTTTATTTCCCTTTGCGCCTTCAACCGACGTCCTGAAGAAATTACTACCGCGGGAGAGCGTAGGAAGGATCCCGGAGGAATTCCGGTAACGGAATACTTATTCCGTGCCCCGCGAGATGACGCGGCCATTTGTCAGCCGGGGAATCATTTCGTTTTCGATTACGCGTCCTTTTGTGCGTCCGATGGATATCTCGGGGAGAAACGAATCGGAGGTCCTGCTGGAAATTGCCGAAAGCTCCTGGAAATCTGCGCTCCTTTCCGCGGGACTCCTCTCGGCTCCTGACAGGATAATTTGTCCGCCACCGGAAAGGATAAGACCGGATGCTTTCGTCTTAGGTAAAAGAAACATTTTGTTAAACCAGTTTCACTTGCCTTGCGACATTTCGATTAATTTACTGATACTGCTCCAAGTGTATTATCTTCAAGATTAAGGAAATAGAAAATACAGGAAAAATAAAATATCACAGATAAATAAGTTTCTCGAAATGAGGTCCTTTTTTAGGAGGTAGCATTTTAGACATTTTATAACTTAGGAAATAATGGAAGAATATGAAAACTGATAAGGTGGCAGAAGTTCCGAAATAAGGTCCTTTTTTAGGAGACAGAATTTTCGGCAATATGGTTTAACCCAAGGAGTCATGGAAAAATGTGGAACCACTGATAAGGTGGAATTTTCTTCGTAGGAAGATTTCTTTATTTTAGGCGGTGGGAATTTGGGTAAAATTTTTTTCACAGAAGTGTGAGATACTTTTGGCCAACATTTTTTAACTTATGAAGTCATGTAAAAATCTGAAACCACTGATAAGGTGGAATTTTCTTCGTGGGAAAATTTCTTTTTGTTTAGGCGATGGTAATTTGGGGAACATTTTTTTCACAGAAGTGTGGGATACTTTTGGCCAACATTTTTTAACTTATGAAGTCATGGAAAAATGTGAAACCACTGATAAGGTGATATTTTCTTCAAGATAAGATCCTTTTTTAAGGCGATAGGATTTGGATAACACTTTTTTCATAGAAGTGTGGGATACCTTAGTTCGTCACGGGCCGTCTGGCGCGGGTTCGACTTCCTATGTCGAATTATCAACATGACAAAGAGCGAAGTGGCGAAGGGACAATGAGAGAGAAAAGTAAAAGCCACACAGGATGTGCGTTTTACGCGAGGGCGGACCTTGAATTCATTCTGAATATTCATCGAACCGATGAGCATTAAGCAGAGCCATGTGAACATCGTAATCGCGTGTGACCTGACTTAGTCACCATTTATTTATTCCACGTAATTCCCCCACGAAACCGCAAAGCTACACCAAAGAAAATTACTGATAACCGTAGGCCACGTGAACGAAGGTGAGATAATTCGGAAATATGAATTTCCCGAAGGAGGAAAATCCAATGAGGGCCGGGAGACAAACTGGCCAGTGAAATTTGCATTTGAAATTCGGTCGCGTTTGCTTAAAGTGGAGGATAGAAGGGGCGAGGAGAAATGCAGGAAAACGGGCCGTTTTAGCAAAGCGGAACAAAAGTCAAAACAAAGAGAAAGGAAAGTCAAAACGAAGACGACCTGGCCCGACACACTTTTAATAACGGCGTTATTTAACATTTAAATGCAAATCCCCCGCGCTTTCGTGGCGAGTTAATTAAGTTTCGTTGGGTGCATCCGCGTAAACGTTGCACTTATCCGAGGAGGCGTTGAAGGTGCGATCGCACAATGCAAAACTTCCCTCATTGGACGTCACGATAATTTCCCCATTGCGGATTCGTTTTATTACTGCGAATGCATTATTAAGAGCTCGCTGATGGGAAGCTCCGAAAGTTTCGCGCGCATTTAATTTACGCTGCATTTAATTCGTAATTCGGCGACTCAACGTTATGCGTAAATGCCGCTTGCATATGAATTTCCTACATTTTCTGGAACAATGATGGCTCGGATTTGTTACCGCGAAATGAGGCGAGCAATAATCTCAAAGCGAAGATAAAAAGGGAGCGCTTTATTAGAGTTAATGAAGAGCGTCGAGCTCAGGACAGGATTCTGTATGTCGGACTTCCTGAAAGGACGAAAAAAGAGGGCGGAAAAGGGGGATCCCGCGCAATTGCGGGAAGAAAAAAGGATTTCCTCGTTACCTCGCATTAATCGGTTTAGACTCGATGCGGATCTCTCGTTGTCCTTCCATCCTGCACCTCTCCTCCGAGCTCGGAATTCCTAAAAAGCCTGAAGATCCGATCAGACGAAAAAAAAGAGGTGTTATTAAATCTCCATTGAAATGTGCCAAAACGCGCGATCGAGAACAGGGAGAGCTCTTTCGACCCCTAACTCTTCTTTCTCGAGTTGGGTGTTTTCAGGGAAGCTTTTAGTCCTTGGCGGGGTTCGAGAGGAAAACGCGAAGACGAAGAGGTCAGACACTGGAAACTCGATAGAAGTCGGAACAATGGCCTCGCCAAACTGAATTTTCAGGACTCGCCGATACCCTCGAGTTTCCCCTAAGGTAGAGGGTGTCCAGGTAATGGTCATTCGAGGCTTCTATCTTTATTTCGAGGTCCAGAATCGAGTCGGACCTAGTCGAACCCAAATCGAATACGATCGGCACAAATGAACCACAAGATGAACTGCTTTGAAAACTATTTTTAAATACACGCTCGAGATCCACTAACCGAAAGAGATATTAAAGTGGCATCTTAAGGATCAATCGGTAATAAAACTTTAAAATTTCACCACGTAAATTCGACCCTAACGTAGGACCTGATTCCCATAAAATTGCATTTTTACAAATAATTAAAAGAAATGGTTACATACGGTTTACAGAAGAAAAAAAAATCGATAGAATTCGGAACAATGGCCTCGCCAAACTGAATTTTCAGGACTCGCCGATACCCTCGAGTTTCCCCTAAGGTAGAGGGTGTCCAGGTAATGGTTATTCGAGGCTTCTATCTTTATTTCGAGGTCCAGAATCGAGTCGGACCTAGTCGAACCCAAATCGAATACGATCGGCACAAATGAACCCCAAGATGAACTGCTATGAAAACTATTTTTAAATGCACGGTCGAGATCCACTTACCGAAAGGGATATTAAAGTGGCATCTTAAGGATCAATCGGTAATAAAACATTAAAATTTCACGACGTAAATTCAGCCCTAACGTAGGACCTGGCTCCCATAAAATTTCATTTTTACAAATAATTAAAAGAAATGGTTACATACGGTTTACAAAAGGAAAAAAAAAATGAAATTTCATGTCAGGATCTTCCTCAGGGTCACCATTTCTACGTGGTGAAATTTGTAACGATTGATTCAGAGAAAAGTGTCATATATGAGACTCCCTGAATACCACTGTGATATCGCCTTAACCCTTTCGTTACCTTGGACGAGATATCTCGCGACCCAATACTGGCCGATTAATGCTTTTGACGAGATATCTCGTTCGCGAGATATCTCGTCAAAAGCGTTGATCGGCCAGTATCGGGTCGCGAGATATCTCGTCAAAAGCGTTAATCGGCCAGTATTGGGTCGCGAGATATCTCGTCAAAAGCGTTGATCGGCTACTACCGGGTCGCGAGATATCTCGTCAAAAGCGTTAATCGGCCAGTATTGGGTCGCGAAATATCTCGTGCAAGGTAACGAAAGGGTTAAGGAACATCTAGAATACGATTACCAGGTGATCCATCCACCAGTGCAGTTCATTTACATTCCATATAATCGAGATCAATCACCCTGGGGAGTCCATCAGGGTTCCATCGACCCCATATCAGAGGACCTCCGAAAGTAGCCCGATCAAGAAATTGAATTTCCTTTCACGAATTCTTCTTCTTCCTCGAATTCGTGGAAATACATGTCTGGCAGCATCCGGAGGCAAATACATCGGACGACGTCTCGTCATTTCTGCATTGGCCCGTAAAACGACGGCTCGGCCGTATCGACGTCCACCGTAGCGACGCCCGACGAAGCGTGCTCGAATGGGCGGTTTTATCGGGCGGTCTCCTTACGTCCCATCGACGACGGCGATGACGACGACGTCGACGACGACGCCCGGCGTCGGCCGAGTGGCCCTGGCCGCGGGAGAGCACTTTCATCGCGACAGAGCAAGCGATACCCGATCGTAAACCCTGGGCGCAATTCCCGCCCGGCGGGAATTTCATTAGCGCCCGTTCGCACGACTGTCCGCCCACGGGGCCGCACCCTTCAAAGCCGAGCCGAACCCGTTCCCACGTCGTTCGGGTCGATCGAAAGGATCGATCGCCCGATCGATCGGACGTCCGGGTCGATCCGACTGCCGCCGACGTCCGTATCCGCCAACCGGTACCGATTAAGACCTAATCTCTCGGAATCTGTCTCAAATTCGCATCTGCATATTGCCTCCCCGCGGGCCGAGTTTCGGGGACATTTAAATGCCACTTTGCAGCCCCGAGGATGTCCCTTAGGTGGCATTTCAAAAGGACGAGAGAATTCACTCGACTCATTTTCAAATCAACGTTCATTTCCCAAAGTGAAGGTAGGAAGAGAATCGAATCCTAATACATTCGAACTAATGGAATACATGTTGAGACACGGGCTTAAAATGTTGACTGTAATCGTAAATCCTATTATATTCAAACTAATGGGATACATGTTGAGACACGGGCTAAAACTATTAACTGTAATCGTATAAAGTATGTTGCCAAAAAACGTGCTTTACCCGTATCAATGTCCGGCTTTTCCGCGACAAATTCAACGTTGACATTCAACGTCTATTATCCTATCGTTTTAGTCGCGCAACATAAACGTCGTTTAAACGCAGTCCGCACATAAAATAATCGTTCGTAATCGTTTACTCTACGTTCAAGTAACGTTAAAACGTAACGTTAAAGTTTCTTCTCGACTACGGATAAACGCATCGAAAACTAGCCATGTAAACTGAAAATGTTTTATAATTGTATATTTAACGTAGGGAGAAAACTGAATATTTACCCCAACCGCCCTATTTCCCCAAGATTTACGTGTATAAAACATGAATTCCACCATTAAGTATTTATTGGAATGGTTTTTAATTTATGTGTTGTCCTTGAAAATAAAATCGGGTACCGTACCGCAGAGTGTATTCAATAATTTACATTTATTTGAAAGGAAGACACCAAAATTGATGCTTGCAATTTGCTTGGAAGGGTTCATGACGTGAACTGACTGTTACTGAATTTTCAGCTGTACTTCGTGCTGACAGTCTTACTCCTGTTTAACGAGGCTGCGAGCACCGAGACGACAACTGCACCGGTGTCGTCGACTCTCGGTGCTCTGTACCGTCAGGCCAGGTCCGATCAGTACTTCTCGAACAGATACGGAAGTGACGGGACGTCTTTCAGTTCCGGTGCCATCGGCGTCAGATCCGAGCCGGTTGAACATCGCGACGCTGCTTACTTCGAGTCGCGATGCCTCACTTGCGACCCTGCAAAATCAGTAGCCGCGGAAAGAAGGTAGAAAAAAAAAAATGTTTTAAATAGAGTACCTCGTATTTAACAATTCCAAGGAACGGCATATCCATTAAAATTTCATGAGCCATTTCTAATTAAATCTCCCTGCCCTGAAAAGTACGTACTCCAGACCGAGGCCACGATCCAGGTACGACTACTACGAGGACGAGATCGAAGATCGCCGCTATCGAGATCGATACGACGAGTACGTCGATCGATCCAAAGCACCGGCTTACGATTACGATCGATACGACCGGTACAGGAAGAACGAGCTCATGAGACCGACGTACGTCGACCGGTACGGGAGAAATAAACTCCAACGTATTTTCCAAGTCCTATGGAACCCTGACCATCGATCATTAATATCAATTTAATTTTTTTGTAGATACGACGGAAGCTACGATCGCGACCGCTACTACGATGGATTTTACGACCGCCTCCACGATCGCGGGAACGGATATGACAACTTGGACTCCCGATTCCCATACGACCCCCGATACGACCGCTATAATGGTTTTCGCCGTCCTATGGAAGATCCGTACTATAGTCGGTACGACCGTTACAATCGACCCCAGGGAAGCGGATACGATCGATACGATCGATACGATCGATACGAGCCATACGACCGAATGCCTTGGAGAAGGCCCTACGACGACCGATACGATCGGAACGTCGGTCGGGGGGGTCCCGATGGAAGAGGGGTGTACTACACTTCCGGGGTATGGGGTCCAGGATACGACAGGGGGTACGCCAGTGCCTGGAATTACGCCGGAAACCGGGAAAACTGGAGAGACCTCAATCGAGATCGAGACGGCGGGTGAGATGTCGACTTTCCTGCCAATGGATTGACAGAACTTTTGTCCAATTTTCTTGAACAGAAGAACCGAAAATCTCTATCTCCTCGATTTTCTATATAAACGTCTGGGATATCGAACGGTTCTATCTATAAGGCGAGACCTTTCCGTGCAGCGGATTGCGGATCAATTGTTTCAAGTCAAGAGGGTGTCCTTAATAATTCTAGGTATTCTCGTTCCAGACTTTATCGACCCAGGGACTATTTTTATGACAGCACCGCGGCTCCTGGAGGATCTCGAGGCACCAGCTATTTACACGATCGGCCTGAGTCCTCGACCAAACCCGAGCTGAACGATCGAGAGAAGCATGCAACAAGTCTGCCGCAGTCGCAGGATAATAAGGTGTACAAGGACTAGGAGAAACAAGGATGCTAACTAAATTCACGCGAAGGGAGATCGATTGTCTAGCCCTGATTTACAGGAGGATTCTCGATCGACGATGACTATACTGCCGATACCGGGTCTTTTGGCAATTTCGATCGATTCGCAGCGATCATCCGTCAATTTAATGACTTCTTTGTCCACTGATCGACCGCGATCGGTTCAATAATTTTAATTAATCGCGCGCGGATTGGTGCGCATTTACGGTCCCATAGAAGTCCTTTTAATCTTGACCTATGTATCACGTCATGTAGCCATTTTATACGAATATGCAATACATAAAACGAATACTGCTAGTTGCATCTAGTGCGATAAAGAATAAAATTTTATCGACTTTATCGAATTTTGATGACTTCTTTGTTCACTGATCGAACGCGATCGGTTTAATAATTTCAAATAATCGCGCGCGGATTGGTGCGCATTTAAGGCCCCATAGAAGTCCTTTTAATCTTGATCTATGTGTCACGTCATGTAGCCATTTTATACGAATATGCAATACATAAAATGAATACTGCTAGTTGCATCCAGTGCGATTAAGAATAAAATTTTATCGACTTTATCGAATTTTGATGACTTCTTTGTTCACTGATCGAACGCGATCGGTTTAATAATTTCAAATAATCGCGCGTGGATTGGTGCGCATTGAAGCCCCCTTAGAAGTCCTTTTAATCTTGATCTATGTGTCACGTCATGTAGCCATTTTATACGAATATGCAATACATAAAATGAATACTGCTAGTTGCATCCAGTGCGATTAAGAATAAAATTTTATCGATACGACTGACGGAATTGTGTTGTTTATATTATTTTGGAAAGGTAGTAGGCATTAATTTGACGAGATTGCGAGTTTGGTAAGTACTATAAATGCGCGTATGAAAGTTTAACCTGGGTTTCTAATGGAAATCGATACAAGAAGTCCTGGAGACGTTGATTGCATCCTGCAACAGGATCTAATGAAGACAGGACTTAGGTACACCCACCGATAAGACGCTATCATGAAATGGTAACCCGTTTATTCAAATTTTCACATATTCATTGAATATGAATTTAAAAAATAACCTTTTCACTTAAGATTCTATAAAATATACACCTCAACGATAGGCAACAAATGCATATATTTCCAAAACGTGGCCTTAGTTCCCACGCTCGAGAAAATCTTATTGGAACGAGGAAATATCCCGGAGGCGTTCCTTGCACCTTGTTGCATGATCCAACAATGGATATAGGCGGCTTACATTTTCCCGTGCAAGTCATGAGCACAGGGAATTTATTACGCCCCTGTAATCCCTTCTTTTACACCGCCTCTTCCGCGGAGTTTAATGTTTTACGATACCACGACGAAGTAAAGTGTTCAATACAACCCAGTCGGTAGCGATTTTCTCACGTCACGTTAAACCTCCAGAATGTTCCAAAGTCACATTTCAAGTTAACGAGTCGAAAGTATTAAGGTAAGTGTACCAGTGGCCGAACACCTAAGACGCCGTTGAGATTCCGAAAAAAATTTAGCGTATAAAGACCAATATGAGGTACAGATGACTTAAATGAACGAAAAGATTAGGATTTCTAGTTTCCAAAACACATACTATGTACATAGAAATATTGAACAATTTATTATTTATGTTGCAAGAAGGATGGAAAAATCGAACGTACTAGGTTCTGCACGACCATTATTCATTACATCCCAGGGTTCGAATATTAAGAAACGCAGTCTCCGAATAAAGATTTAGCATATAAAGACCGATATGGGGCACAAATGACTTAAATGAACGAAAAGATTAGGATTTCTAGTTTCCAAACCGCATGTTATGTACATAGAAATATTGAACAATTTATTATTTATGTCGCAAAAAGGATGAAAAAGTCGAACGTACTAGAGTCTGCACGACCATTATTCATTACATCCCAGGCTTCGAATATTAAGAGACGCAGTCTCCGAATACAAATTTAACATACAAAGACCGTTATGGGGTACAAAGGACTTAAATGAACGAATAGATTAGGATTTCTAGTTTCCGAAACACATGCTATGTACATAGAAATATTGAACGATTTATTATTTATGTCGCAAGAAGGATGGAAAAGTCGAACGTACTAGGGTCTGAACAGCTATTATTCATTACATCCCAGGGTTTCAACATTAACCCCTTGTCTTGTGATTTAAATCCCAATAGCACGTGCCATAAACTACAAAAATGTCGGTCATACATCGGGCCATTTCACGGTTTGGCTGAACGTTCAACGTCTCACACGTCTCTCATACGTTTTGTCTACATTTGGCCCGATTGACATACCACATCTCTCACACGTTTTGTTCACGTTTGGCCCGATTGATATACCACGTCTCTCACACGATATTATAAGTTAAGAGGTTAAGAGACGCAGTCTCCGAACGCCCATGGATTTTTCTCATAGGTGGAGGCAATGCGTATTTATCCCGATGAGCTACACCCCAGCGTATGACATTACGATCGACAATCAACGGTAATTGTTTAATTTCATTTAATTACAACTGCGTTGAACAGGGGTCCCAATACGGAATCATGCAATGTTCGGTTACTATAACTACCCCACTCCGCACGTCCGGATGTATTCGTACAGCGTTCCGATACAAGTACATCGTATGTTTTGTCTGTTTCGATAATAGAACGCGAAGATTGTATTGCTAAATCTAGTTTTACACGAAAATAAACAGCTGCATGTGATACTCTATTTTTTCCTGAACAAGGTAAGCTGTAACCTTTTCCATAAAGACGTAAAAGCTAAACGGTAAGTACTAAAAAGCTTTCCTCGTTCCTTAGCATTTTCCTCAAGGAATACGTTGAAGCAATCTCCGGAACGTGCAGACCTGAATAAACATCTAAGATTAGACTGTAATCCACGCAGAACGGTAATCGTCAATTTTCTTATACGTCAATTAAATATTGACGGTCCTCTTACAGTTTCTACGATTGCAATTACATCCATGGAATGCTTAATAAAGGGAATTATTTGAACTGGTGTTCAGCGACTGGGATGTATTCGACCACTGGGACACTTACCTTGTATTTCCAGGAAAAACATATTTTCAAAATTTCATCGGAACTCTCATCGCACTAACATATGTTTTTTTAAGAGATTATATAATCTATAATTAAACTTTGTATTTCATAATACTCTCAATTTCATAACTCTCATCGCACTAACATATAACTCTGTATTTCAATAAACTCTGTATTTCATAAATCCAAAAATTCTCAAAATACCACCAATCCTCATTGCACCCCTTGCCGATATATAATTAATGATTAAACTTCGCAGATTGAAAAAATTCTCAAAATTTCAGCACAACCCTCGTCGTACCCCCCAATATATAATTTACAATTAAACTCGGATAAGGGAAGCGTAAGTCGTTACCGCTCGACTTGAATTTTCCCTCTTCCGCGAAAATCCTAGCGAAGGAAAGTGTACAGAGAGAATCAGAAGCGTGGGTAGCCCCACCCCTCTGGTTCGATAATTGGATCGAGTAATTGCACCGCCTTAACGAGACCTAAGTACCAGAAACTGAACCATTCGCCCTCATCAACTGACTCCTACGCAATTTCTCAGCAGCATCCAGTACCTTTAGTACCTTTCAGGATCCCCAATATACCAAAGTAAGAATTTTTCCATTATTGACATACACGCACCGAAGTTTGGGGGTAGTTGGCGAACGAGAGGATTTCCATGTACCTCGACTTACGGTTCGATAATCAGCCAAAGGGGCGGCTTACATTTTCCCTAGCAAGACGCGAACACCAGAAATTAATCCGTTTATGACACCGCACTTCCGGCCCCCTCCTTCGCCCTATCCTTGCCTCTTCCTGGCCACAGCATCCCAATAGAACTTCGGCGAACTGCCGGGGAAGTTCCATCGTTGGAGAAATTTATGTTTCGAGTTTGGTAACTATTGTGTATCGATTTACGTTCGCGGAACGGTTTCCCCCGCGAGTCGCGGCTTTAGTTTCGAGGCTAGGACGTGGTTACCAGCCTGGAGATTTCCAGGCCCGGGGCTTCGGTTTCGAGAAATCGTTCTTTCGTTCCCCCCGACCCCCTTTATCTGTTTTCGAAATCATAGAAAGTTTCAACGACTCCGGGGTGGAACAGCTGAGCGTAACTTGCCGGCCAATTTCGAGGGTGGGACCGGAAGCTGGACACTTCTTCCGGAAGAATGTCCCAACGATGGCCAGAACGATGCCCGAAAGTCGTTTCATCCGCGTTATTGGAGAAGACGAACTCGTATCTCGTATTTCCTCATAAATGATGTACCTGGAAACGTTCCTCGTTAGAAAGAAAAATTGCAATAATTAGTTAGACGATTTTGGTGCCATTTACCTTGGGTCCGAATTATCGGCGTAGATAATGGTATTGGAGGAAGTAAAGAGAAGGAATTCGAATGTCGCGCTGAGATAGGCTGGGATGACGTCCTTAGGAAGTCTGAATCTAACACTTCTTCCGGAAGAATGTCGCAACGATGCCCAGAACGATGCCCGGAAGTCGTTTCATCCGCGAAATTGGAGAAGACAAACTCGTATCCCGTATTTCCTCCTAAATGATGTACCTAAAAACGTTCCTCGTTAGAAAGAAAAATTGCAATAATTAGTTACACAAATTCGGTGCCATTTACCTTGGTTCCGAATTACCTGTATAGATAATGGTATCGGAGGAAGTAAAGAGAAGGAATTCGAATGTCGCGCTGAGATAGGCTGGGATGACTTCCTTAGGAAGTCTGAATCTATTGGATTTCGGGTAGATTCGCGTAGACCGGAAGCAGATACGTCGAGGCTTGTGTCGAGGAACGCAAATAGATACACAATAGTTACCAAACTCGAGGCATAAATTTTACAGGCGGAACTTCGGCGCTACTTCCAAAGTTGGGGAGCGCGAAGCACATAGGAGGTCACTGGAGGGTTGGATGAGGAAGACCCGAGTCGTAAACGGATTAATTTCTGGTGTTTCCACGTCATGGTATGGCAATCTGGGTCGCGTCTCGGCTTACATCGGAAGTACTCGACACAGAGTTCTGTGGCCTCCACAGGGAAAAGAGCAATCCCCATTTTCATTCCCAAGAAACTGCTCGATATTTAATTAAGAGTCTTTCTTCGGCGGAATAAACGACGGCTAATCCCGCCAAGTGGCAGGAAAGAAATGTCCAGCACTATTGATAAATCGAAAAAAGATAGAACATTAAATTAATCCGAATATTGATTTTATTTTCTAAATAACGCAATATCACAAAACGCGAATATCGTGTAACGATTTCATTAAGGGTTTTTCTTCAAGGGAATAAACGACAGCTAATTCCGCCGTGACCGGAAGAAAATTTCCAGCACAATTAATGAATTGAAAAAAGAAAGAACATTAAATTAATCCGAATATTGATTTTTTTTTCGAAATAACGCAATATCATAAAACGCGTATATCGTGTATCGATTATCAGTGCTGGGGCTGCAATAATCTCGTTATCGTTATCAACGATGCCCGGGCAGCTTAAGAAAAATTTAGACCCGTAGAGAATTTTAGACATGCATATTCTGTTGGTACAATGACTCCCTGTCACGATATCGCATCAAATTCTCAACTCGAGTATTCCACAACTATTAACTGCACTTATGTACAATCCTGAAACAGAAATATCCATATTATCTAACTTTGCCGACGGTAACATAACTTCTCAAAGTGGAAACGGCGGTATGACATGAGAGGATGCAGTTTAGCAGGCCGCCGAATGCATTTCGTGTGCATTAAGAGGGCGGGTTTAATTTATTTAACAGAGGTCCGGGGCAAATCGAACGGCGGAAATTCGAGAATTTCCCGACGCGTTCTTAGGGAGGATTTGGGAGGGCTTGCTCGGGCGTTCTCGTCCAGGATTTGCCGGGAACGTGACGAGCACTAAAGGAAATCCCAGATCATGTTCACGGGGCCCGTTGGGTGCATTATTAAATCGATCGGTTTGAGCTTGCGGTGCAACGCCGAGATTTAAGGGCGGCTTCGAGGGAGTAATAAAGCCTGATTCATCCCCCGTACCTTTGGGCCCGTGCACCGAGCAGGAATGAATTTGTCGCAGCCTCCGCAATGAAATTGACTGCGTTTACTTCGACCTGCTCTACATATCGAATTATTAATATAGGGCATGGCCGACAAAAAGTTTCCCTTCCCTGAAAAAAATAAGCAGAGCCGGCATATTCGTTAATAAAGATTTTAGGAATATTAAATATACTTCTCGTGGCCATGACTTGGTTTGATTAAAATGCATTTCGCAGCCTACTAACTCCCTTAATGACACGAAACCTTTGGTGTCGATAAGAGAAAAGACCATACAAAATATGAATTCGTAGACATTACCGTGGTACATATTTTCAATACTGTACCTTTGGGCCCGTGCACCGAGCAGGAATGAATTTGTCGCAGCCTCCGCAATAAAATTGACTGCGTTCACTTCGACCTGCTCTACATATCGAATTATTAATATAGGGCATGGCCGACAAAAAGTTTCCCTTCCCTGACAAAAATAAGCAGAGCCGGCATGTTCGTTAATAAAGATTTTAGGAATATTAAATATACTTCTCGTGGCCATGACTTGGTTTGATTAAAATGCATTTCGCAGCCTACTAACTCCCTTAATGACTCGAAACCTTTGGTGTCGATAAGAGAAAAGACCATACAAAATGTGAATTCGTAGACATTACCGTGGTACATATTTTCAATACTGTACCTTTGGGCCCGTGCACCGAGCAGGAATGAATTTGTCACAGCCTCCGCAATGAAATTGACTGCGTTTACTTCGATCTGCTTTACATATCCAATTATTAATATAGGGCACGGCCGACAAAAAATTTCCCTTCCCTGAAAAAAATAAGCAGAGCCAACACATTCGTTAATAAAGATTTTAGAAATATCAAATATACTTTTCGTGGACATGACTTGGTTTGATTAAAATGCATTTTGCAGCCTACTAACTCCTTTAATGACTCGAAACCTTTGGTGTCGATAAGAGAAAAGACCATACAAAATGTGAATTCGTAGACATTACCGTGGTACATATTTTCAAATCGAACCGTTAAATCTTACTATTAGTCCGAATCCAGGTCTCTCCTATGATTACGGTAGACCGATCGTAAATCAAGGTACAACCTGACGGAGGTTAATTTACCAAAGAGTAATGACCGGCCAGCACGAATCACGGTGCTCTTCTTTGCGTGCCGATCATAAAACAGTTTCCCCGCAATTGGACGCTCTAAATGCTAATTTCGAATTAGGGAGGGAAAGAGGCCGCGGAGGCGGATAAAGCGAGAAACGGGAAACGGGGAATTAACATTTATTTATGCAGCAGGGGAAGGGGGACGATCTTTGCGATGACAACGTTAAGATGCATCGAAGTCAGGCAAAATGCAGTTGCATCTCTTCGAGTTCGCTTCGATACTCCAGGGTTTGAAGAGAAATTATTAACTAATCTTTCATCGGAAGCGGATTATTTTCTATCGGCACTTCGGTCTTAAAAGTCACCCCTGATAAAAAAGTCTGATAACTTGGAGGGTCGCTGGACCGCTGATGGGATGAACCGTGAGTATTTCGAGAAAATAGAAAAAGTGGGATCGAGAATGGTGGTCAGTCCGACACCCTTAATACATCCCTTATCCTATACGTACTACCCCATTTGAGGTAACTTCCCCTAAAGCGTCCAGCCCAGCGGCGCTCGCGTTTTCTCGCACGGGACCGGGCAATGCCATCAATTCCACCGCAATAAATTCCCAATTCCATTTCTACCGGTCCCAGGTTATCAGCTCCCGAGGGAGGAGGACGCGGAATCCGGGAAGTCTCCGTGCCCCGCCCCTGCCCAGTAGACAATCATAAGCGCGGTAAAGTGTCGGCAGTTATGCTAGTTATCGCAGGGGTGGGTTCGTAAATTCAGGTCCTTTGCGGACCCGAGACCTTTTCCTGTCCCCGATAGGGAGGACTCACCCCATGACCCATCTGTTTATCATTTCCCTCCGGCGATATTTCATTCGCCCCTCTCAAACAATTAATTTTCCTCGCGCCAAAAAATGATCGCACACCACAATTTCTCCTCTATATTCCCTTTTCATATTTAGAGGTTTACAATTATTAAATGAAACCCAGATCGAGTAGGTGTAAGGGAATTTTTTTGAATTTTCAGAATATGGACTGGATTTTATCGCTCCTGTCGCTCGCCTCTGTGGTTGAAAACAACCCCGAAAAGGGGTCCATATAGGGGGTCCGTGACGGAATTGTTTCCTGCTTCCTTCGTTTTTCAGATCCGGAGTGTTTCGATTATTCCCGTCGTTTCGAGTCGGTGGCTCTTTCCGTCAGGTCGCCCTGCCGGATGACATCTTGCCCGCAGAACTTTATGGGTGAATCCCGAACGCTTCCGGGATACTCGAAATATTTCCTGCGGAGAACGTCCTATTGAATCGTGGCGAGCGATCCGGAAGAGTATTCCCCCGACACCTCTTCCCCGCCCCCTAGTCCGTCGTCTCTTTCCACCGTTTTGCCCTCCGCGTTCCCCATCTCTGCGTTCCTCTTCCTCGCATTCGTTTCAATCACGACCCCGACCGCCCCGCTCCTCCCGCGCCGCCATTTGCGACATTTCGACGTGCCGCATGAATTCACATGATACTTGAAATCACCGAATTATTATATCTATGATAAGACTCTTGGACGGCGGCCAGTCTTCGATCAGCCAAGGCGGAAGTTTCGCTCCACTTGCCTCCAAAACGCACTTCGCTTTCAGGAAATATTTGCCTTTTCAAACGACGAAGCCCCGTGAAATGGTAAACATGTTTTTGAATGGTCCCAATTGCTCCGCATGGCTGAAAGAAAATTGCCGAAAACATTAAAGGGAAATTATGGAGACGAGCCCCATGATGTCTGCGATTTGTCGCACAGGGATGTACACAGGGTGCTGAGCACTGTCGATTTCGCAACTACGAAACTCCGTACCAAGTGCCAAATTTCGATCTTATCGGCGATGTCGTCGCTTTGGAACACTAGATTATGAAGAAATCCGACGCAGAATTTACCCCAAAACCCAGAGGGCAAAATCTGGGGTTGGCATTTCGGTTGGAAAACTATATACTGCAATTCATACATCACCCAACGACGAATTTACTACTGGCGTATAAAACACGACCGCCGCACATCCCGCAAAGGATACAACCCCTTCGCAAGTTGGGAGTTGACCAGTTCTACAGTCCTCCACTTTTTGTGCTCCGACCCTCCTGGTACAGTCGTTTATCCCCCAAATCTAACCGTAAGAAGATCCGGTCTCAAAGTTTCTCCAAAACTGCCCATCCGACGTCTGAAAAGAGTCCAGCTGATTGAAAGAGTTCGAACTTCGAGTGACTCGCGTCCCACCCCCTTAGACATCGCCATCACCCACCCCATCCACGGAGAGAATTTCACAGGCGAGATTTCCTCGGTTCTTCCCAGCATCCCCAAGGGGTCCAGCAGTCGAAAACGGACGAAATCGTAAAGTTTCGTCCAGGGGATCTATGGTGGCGGAGTCGTCGCAAAGGGTGGCGGGTTCGCGGTCGAGCTCGTAAAACAGCGGGCCAGATAACGTCTAAATCGAATGTAGGGGTTGCAAAGCGTCGCCGGCGGCGCTTATAAGTTAGCCAGGGTGGCCATTGTAGCACCCCGAGGGTCGGTGGGGGGAAAGTACGGGAACCAGGACAGTCGGGAGGGAGAAAGACGGCGCGATGCGGGGTGGACGCGCCAGAGGGAGACGAAGATTGGCCGAAGGGGGTGGCAAGGAGCAAAGGCCAACAGGAGAAACGTAGATATAGAAATAGGGATCGGGAGGATCTCGCAGGGGTAGAGGAATAGGGCGGCAGAGGGAGAGGGAGAATGCCGCCCTGAAGAAGGGATTCATCCGCGGGAAAGAGACGGCGAACCGACGACGGGGTGGTCCTTTATTTGCGAGAATCTCGTAACTCGGGCACGTATCGGCGGCACTGCGACGCAGCACCCCTTTCCGGGATATAGGGCCATGCCGTGCGATGCATTCGTCGAGATGCATACCTCGCCGATGGCTTATGCTCGCGTCTCACCAGGTTTCGACCAGGTGAGGAATGCCACCCCCAAAGGGACCGGATAAGAATGAGGGAAGTTCCGTTGGGTGTATGTTCCCGTGACGTGGGGCGAATTCATGAATTCCCAGAGTCGAGTTACAAGCGTATATCTTATTCATCGACGGATCCACCCCTTGGCCGGTAGGTAATATCGGTGGAATGGAGTTTGAAGTTGAATGTCGAAGTTGGAGTGACGTCCTAACAAAGTACCTTCACACGGGTGACGCGTTACTCCAGTAGATAGGCACATGTGGGGTGGGTAGGCTTTAATTATTCCCCTCTACATTTTTATCGAATTAGTAACTCTGTCGAGTCGTGGGCGAAACGGCAGGATTGACTGGGGCTGATAAGAATGGGGTCCTGGAGTACTGTTTGAGTATATGCTCCTCCGACGTGAGATGAATTCATGAATTCGCCAAGTTGGGTTACGTGGGTATATTCTATTCATCCCTCGATTTACCTATAGTACACAGGACAATAGAATTGGGGGTGTGAAGTTTCGAATCCAAGTTGGAGATGACACTCAGACAAGGGTCTCGGATTTCGAACGGGACGTGGTGCGAGCCCAGAAATCCTGAGCTCGAGTCCTGCACAGTCTACGGTACACATTGTCCTAGATTTAATTTGGTCACCCTCAGACAGGATCTTCGGGAGGGTAGTTAGAGCCTCTTGTTAAAGGCGTTGTTTAATAATTTCCTGGAGCGGAAGCGTGTTTCCTTCATGCTCATCGCGTAACCATTTCCTGAGCTGGATCGATCGATATCTGGGCACATAATGTACCGGAATTAATTCTTAATCCAAAATAAATTAACCGAACGAATTTATGGCTTACCCTCGTCTTAGCTCGCGAGGAGGCAAGGTGGTCCTGGAATTAATGACACGAGGGATGAACCAAAGCTGGGAAAAAGTGGGTCCTGACTACGCAAAGACGGTCCAAGTGTAACCTTGCGGAAGGATCTTCGCATGGAGTCTGTCAAAAAGTGGTTGCAAACGTTTTCCGAGGTTTCCGGGTCATTTTTATTCCGATGAAAATAAACCGAAGATCACCAAGTGAATTTACTGGAAGAAAACTTTAATTGCACGAATTAGGGACTACTTTGCATTTAAAGTGTACCCGGGTGCTGAATACAAATATTGTTTACATGATGTATATCTTACCTGCAAGTTACTTCGTCTTAACGTGTTATTTATATGTCCAGACCGCGAATTCTAAACAGTTCTAATTAAAGGGATTAACTATCAGACCTAACGATCGTGGCGAACCGATAGGAGAACTCAATCCGACAAAGGAAGCCGAAGAGAAAGCGTGTCCTAAAGTTGTCACCAACTTCCGTTAACGAGGTTCCCATCAAGTCTTAGAAACCGATTCGCCCATGAAAGCAGCCTAAAGTAGAATAACAGAATTCCTCAAAGGACCTGCTGGATCGCAATGCACCCTACCCATGGAGGCATTAGTGAGCCTCATGATCAAAATCATTAAGGAGAGCTAGTCACAAAGTGAAGATACAAAGGTAATTCACAAACTCAAAGAAGGATAACCGTCAATTAATAGTCAGAGTCGAAGACATTTGAACCCAAGGATAATGCCTTCCAGCGAAGAAGTGTTCTCGGAAGCGAGTGGCAAAAATGGGAGTCCTTAACAATTGGCAAGGCGATTATTCCAGGTTGGGTATTAGTGGGGCCGAAGTGGAAGAACCTGAAGTCCAGTTCTTGCCCCGAGGAGATCACGCTGACCCGTTTCCTCTGAAACCGACGGCTTCACTCGAGAGGGGCAAACAGATGTCGAGGACCCCAAGTGAAGGACCTCGTTACTCAAAATGGCGCTTACATTACATCCCCGCACTAGCTAGGCATCCGTTTTCGACTCTGCGCCAATTTTGGACTCATCGGATGCTGTTCCCTTTGGCTTCACCCTCTGGACCAAGTATTTCAACTCAGCTTAAAAACTGAGTTAGGATTTAACCACAAAACTATCTCGCCTTTCCACTTTAACTTCTACTTGAAACACGTCTTTATCTCCATCATTAAAAGTAACCTATCATATGATAGTAACAAAATGAATTTCCATTTGTACTGCCTAAAAATTAGGGTTTCCTCCCTGATGTTTAGTGATCGATCAGGTGCTAATTAATACCTCCCTAGGTTTGACCGGATCAGGCTATTGGCGTGAAAGTCGCTTGTAAGAACTGCACTTTGGAGCGATTCATAGCTGCTCCAGTGAAACAGAGGCGAGGCTAGAGCAGCCAGATGGAATCCGTAATAGTCCAGCGAAAGCACCAAAACCGCCATTGGGAACGTCTGAAAGCTTCCCCGTCAATTCCCGACTATCCTGCGGTTTCGAGAATTACTCCGCTCTGGAACTCGCAGAACTAGGTATCCTGGGCAGTTTTATATCCTCCCTTAGGATCGTCTTCCTGGTCCCCTACCTCGAACAATCACATCTTCCTCGACGCGTCGGACCGTCCAAAAAAATGGCCCATTGACTGGGAAAAAGGACCTCCACGAGATGATCTCCTCTCCTTCCTCAGGACCGCCTCGAGCACCATCAAACCGAGAGATCCCGATAAAGGACCTTCACCTTCCCTAACAAATGAATTGGACATGACAAGGGAAAGCTGGACTTGATACAAGTAGAAGATTAGCTAAGTAAAGTGGGTTTAACCACCCAGCAAGGGGTGATTAAACACACCTACGTGTCAGAAACTTGAGGGCTAATTACCGGTTCCCGTTTCTGGTCTCAGACATATTTTCTCAGCGTTCCAGGTATCAGCTTCTCGACTTATAATCGCCGTCGGTCCATGACTTAACAAGCCGACGAAGGGTGTACTGTCAATAAACGTCCCCCGACGTCCCTGTGCTCGTCTCCCAGGTCCCTGATCTGACTCGAGAGCTCCAGGGTAGGTCTGAGAAGGGAGCGGTGATACCGCTCGTCGTCTTTCAAACTGACGTCAGCTCCTCCCAGCTGGAAATCCACGCCATGGAGACGTCTTCAAGATCGTAGGATCGTTTAACAGCGTCAGGAGCGTCGACCCTTCGAGAAAGCTGGAAATAAAAGTGAAGCACCCAGAGAAAGGGGGTTGGAAATTAAAATCAAGTGTCACAGGGTGATTAGCATCATTAAAGGTCAGCTTTCATCCCCTCGCAAAAGGTAAGCACCGCCCTTAATCAGGAGATCCTTAGACTCCTGTCCATCCAATCTGTCCAACCCTTCCATCTCCTGTACTCTCCCACCTCTTTTAAAGTAATTTCATAGAAAAAGGCAGCTATCAAATCTCCCAGCGCCACAGAGACCCGGGAAATATCTCAGTTGGTGCTGCCCCAGCTCTATATACGCGCCATGGCGGCCATCTTTAAATGAATTTCCCCGGGAACTCGAGTCGCACCAGTCGAGGGAATACATCTCGAGAGTGCGTCCGAGCAACAGCTTTCCGAAGGGAAATAAAATAAAGTCCAGGGGAGGCTAGGTGTAAAGAAATTCAGCGAGCCGGGGCTTTCTCTTCGCCGGATAGCCACTGAATGCGATCGTGAAAGGTTATGGACGCTTACGATAACGACGCCGGCGCGAGCGCCCTCTGCGTTAACTCCCGGAGGCGCAGCGCGGTCACGTGGTACCGCCGCTGGGGGTATATAAGAGGAGTCACCGTGTCTAGGGAGCGCAGGGTACTGAGGCTTACGAGCCGGGGCGGATGCTCCCATCGGTTCATAACAGTCCGTACCGGTGCCCGCGTTTAGATGGTGCTACCGCTTTAATGATTCAGTTAGGAGCTGTATAACCGAGCCGGACACCTGCGTTCGGCCTGACCACAGAGCGCTGGTCACGATGGACGCGAAGTGTCGCAATAAACTGCAACTTGCCCTGGTCTTAAGCCGGGATCCCCTTTCCCCTTGCCCCTCGTCGACGCGTGCACCCCTATCGGGGAACTCTCGCCCTATCCTTCTCTTGCCACCCCCCGGTTACGAGACTGTAAACGGCGAGGGGATGCTTAGGAAGTAGGCGACCCCTACCGCTGCACCATCGCCATACCCATAAGTACCCCAGGCATTATTCCAGCCCCCTTCGGAATCTATCGAAGGACTTTAGTGCACAGTGCTAAATCACACTCTAATGAGTACCGCGAACCGCCCTCGAGGACGGTAGCGGTCAGGACGGATGCACCGCAAGTGCATCGTGAAGACGACTTACTCGAGTAATTTTGGATAGGGCTGGAAATACGGATTATTGCTCGCAGGGAGTCATCGAAGCGTTGCAATGTTTGTCCAGTGAGATGCCGAAATGGTGCCTGACCGGTGAAACATTTCTCGTGGGAAATTATTTCCTTCGCCGTAATAAATATCCAGGCATTACTTTCATTCGGCTGGCAATATATCGAAGGACCTTAACACCGTCTACTAAATTACACTCTAATGAGTGTTGGGGGTTACCTGTGGGACTAGGGTTTAACGGGGTGAATGCATCGCCCCTAGACCGGAGGAACGGTATCTCCCGGTTTGCCTGGAAATCGATGATGGATTAAAAGATTACGGTCTGATCAAAATTGGTAATATCTGCGAACATGTTGGAAAACCTGGGAACTCGGAAAATAACCGTACCTTTGATACCTATGTTTCCAGGTAAAATGCCAAGGCGAAGAAAAGTGTCCATCGCGTTATCGAGACGTGCCCGCGTAGGTTGTGGGTTCCCTTTAGATTTGTACGTTTCGATTAATTGTCGATATTGGACCCTGTAGCAGGTTTATCGGGAGGTATGCACCCGAAGAAAATAATGGACAGGGCAAAATCGAGATTGCAGCTATGCGGAGCCGAGCATCCATCAATTCCCGAGAGTCCCGGAACCAACGCTGCGTCGGACTTGTCCTAGGAAGGGGGGCAGTGGGTGGATTCAGATAGCAGGGGCTTTGGATAGCACCCCGGAAGTTCGATAATATCGAACTGGGGCAACAGGTCGCAAGAGAATGTCCAGAGGGCGCCATCAACCGACTCCGTTGGTGACGAAAAGCCGCAATCTCGGCCGACGAATCTATCGACTCCGCGAACGGCCTTCGTCGACACGTTCCCGAAATCCAGGAACAACATCTAACCAGGTTGAGTTTGCCTGGATCAATAAAGGATTATCGACGCTCACCATCAGGAATCCACCCAGAATCGGGATCGACTTCCGAGAGCCATTCGCTACCATCCGCGCCACCTGCCTTGAACATCAAATAATATTTAGAAAAATACCTCAAAATAGGATTATACTCAATTTAAATACAAATGAGTTTTTACGTTGCCACGAGTTTTGCCTGAAAATCTCCAGGAGAGGTGGACAAAATGAACGATGCACGGCAAGGGCAAAGATGTGTCCTTGTTGCAGAGATGCGCAGAGACCCTGGGTTGATGATGCTCTTAGTTTCCAGGTAAACCCATTTTCCTGCGAACCCACGTAACATTGTCCTTTCATAAAAATGTAAATTTGAATTTAATAAAACGCAAATGACGGCTCTAATAAGTAAAAAGGTTGCGCCGGAGTCGCTAAAGTCGTTTTTCAAAGCGCCTAACTCGCGCCGAGTTGGCCATTCACCTGGCATTAGGTGAGGAGGGCCCATTTGAGTTGAAAATTTCTACCGGAGCGACGCAATTAGTTCTAAGTGTTTCAGATGACTAGGGCGTTAGTACAGGGTGGTCTCTGTAAAAAGCCAGCCCCAAAGTCCCATAAGGCCGGCGATATATTTACTCCGCCGCACCTGGTGAAGCGGGTAAACTTCACCATTACTTCGGGCGCGGGAGGACAACTTCGGTCGTGGTTACATTCCACTTCGCGGTACATTGTTACCACGCGAACGTGTCGAAAGAGTGATCGGAACTCGGGAATCGAGTACGCCGGGTTGCCAGACTGGAAAGTTTCGAGACGTGAGTTCTGGGGACAAACCGCTCGCCTATACGTGAGACGAAGTACCTACAGACTCTCATGGCGGAATGCCTCGGTTCAGGTACTTCGTCGGTGGTGCCGACTCAGATGCGTGCACAAAGTGAGGGAAACTAGGTTTCGCTATTCCACAGTCAAGAAATGCGATAAAGTGTCGAATTTAGCAGGCATAATTGCTTCAACCCAACGTACCACGACGGAAATCCAAAATACTTCGCATGACAGTGATTTGAAATTTAACCAGGTTTCAGGATGTATCTTCGGAGATCTTGATACCAAAACCAGTTGGCTGAATCGATCGTTGCAGGTCTATCTGAAATGATATGAATCTTGTAGGAAAACAGTATACGTCATCAGCGTTGATAATCGTAACTTACAATTGTTTTTTAGTGTCGTCAGCTGATCGTTTGCCACGTGGCCAATGGCATTATATACTATACGTGAGACGAAGTACGTACAGACTCTCATGGCGGAATGCCTCGGTTCAGGTACTTCGCCGGTGGTGCCGACTCAGATGCGTGCACAAAGTGAGGGAAACTAGGTTTCGCTATTCCACAGTCAAGAAATGCGATAAAGTGTCGAATTTAGCAGGCATAATTGCTTCAACCCAACGTACCACGACGGAAATCCGAAATACTTCGCACGACAGTGATTAGAAATTTAACTACGTTTCGGGATGTATCTTCGGAGATCTTGATACCAAAAGCAGTTGGCTGAATCGATCGTTGCACGTCTATCTAAAATGATATAAATCTTGTAGGAAAACAGTATACGTCATCAGCGTTGATAATCGTAACTTACAATTGTTTTATTGTCGTCAGCTGATGGTTTGCCACGTGGCCAATGAAACATCTCGTCGCAGCGTGAATCGATCTCTGATCGATGTAGATAGGTGCCTCTGTCAATTTAGAATTGCGAAGTTTCTGGAATGCCAAGACTTAAGGTGAAGTGAAACACTCTTCAAATCAGTCGATTTGAATACAACACTTTTTTTAAAGGGAATTAGATCAAACTGTCCGAAACTTTGACAAATCACTCCTGATCATCTAAGAATTGTCCTGACTCATTCAAAATTTGGATTTTTCAAACAAATTTTTGAACTCAGCCCAGACCAGCACCAAAATGGCGTCGAGTTCTCATATTTCGATCGATATAGAATTATCGAAGGCTCTGATATGATCGAAAGGGTCAGGACAATGTTACGACAATTTAGAACACTCTGGTAATCGATAAACTCGCATTTGAACGGGATAAAGGCAAAAAAAGTGTTGTATGCGCTTATATGCCAAAACGATGGGAATACGAGGTCTCGGAGTGAAGATTTAATTGACCTGGAAATCACAGATAGCGCAGGGCAGGTCCCTCTGCAGTCAATTAGGGCCCCAGAAAGCACGAATCCAGAGGATTTCTGGAGTTTCACTTCGATTTCATTATAACTATTGTACGAAAACGACAGGTGGAGTATGCCATTTGGTACAATACCCAATATAATTCGATACAGCTGTCGATATGAAAACGAACGTCGGCAACGTAGGCATTTAGAAAAATCTTCTCTATCGACGTCGCCTCGAAGTTCCTTGACGTGTTTCACTTCACCTTAATTAATTCACTCTTCGGCAACGACTCGCGGGATGGGTAGTTTTTAGTCCAGGGCATTGTCATCTGGTCTTGAGGGCCAGGAAGTGGACGGGGAGCCCAGGGATTATACCCAGGATACCCGGGGAAAGAGGGGAAATTGGCCGATAAGGTCCGGAACGGCGTTATTTATCGATCGAAGATTTACTGGCCGCTTTTTTCCCGCCCCCTCTCCGCCCTGCCACCCTCGTTCCCGCCAAAGCCTCAATTCCGCGTCTCGGCGCGTAATTATTTTTCTTCTCGCGGGGCTAACTCGGCGGAATATAAATCAAGGCGCCGTAAAGCGCGCAACAACGGCTTTAACGACGTAATAAAAGGGCGGCGACCGTTTTACACCACTGAGATGCCGCCCTCTCTCACTCTTTTACCGTTCCTCCCGGGGTTCCGCCACCCAATCGCGTCCTACTTCTCCTACGCTTTCCCCTGGAGCCGGCCGCTCGAGAGCCCGGCTCCTAAGGGATTTCATTCAAACTTTTTAATTTATGGCCCCTCCCCCGTAAAGATTCCGCGTGATTTTCCCGAGTTGCCCGAGCCTTCGCAGCTTTTCGGACAAATCCTGAATCACCTCCTGTTTTCGCTCGCGAAAAAAGGGAGCGACAATATGGGGCCAAACTGCCCGCTCAGCTATTTTCCAGTGATGCCTGGTCTCGAACGAGACCGAGGGCTTCATTCGTCGAATGGACTCCCTTATCGAGTTTCGTGATCGGGAGGAACGGTACTGCTTATCTTCCGGCAAAGTTGTTCGTCGACGGTGAAGTCGGCCGTAAGTGAATTAGTACCTTCGTAACTGGGCTGGATTTGGATTGGTCGAGACTCCGGAGGCTATGTACGATCCAATGATTCAAATCGCATTCCAGTTCTTCTCCATTCTGGTAGCTTACCTGTTATAAAAAACAGACACTAAGTATTATTTTTCTATCTGTTTCTACGAGAAGGGAATTAGGTACGTAAATACCTTGGATAATGCATTCGTTACAGCACGTATAAAGTTCAAATATATTCGCGTAGTTCATACGTCCAGAAACCATCGATACGGGAATCTAGGAAGAAATATAGCCAAGGTTTAGAAATCGATGAAACGTAATCAAGTTATTTCCTCTGTATAAGCAGTTAGGAAAAGCGAGGGCAACGAGAACGAGGCTCGCGCACTTCGCTCGATCCCCTCCCGACCTGCGCATGCGCGCTGACTCGACTTCGCCTCGATCCGCATCCACTGCGTCATACCTCCTTTCTTAACAAACAATTAATACTGTAAATTCACTTTGAAACTCAGCCCAAAATTTCAAGGTATCACTAAAGCCACCCACGCCCCCTGGAACGACAAACAGCGCGCTGAAAACCACGTGACTGTTAAACCCTGCGCATTGTTATGCCATAAAATACAACATAAAACATTCGGAAAAAATCCCATATCGCGAGCATAACCTCGAAATAATACCCTGAGTCTTGGAAAAATAGGGATTGTGCGAAAAAAAGGGTTTAAAACGGTGATAAGTAGTTCGAAAAAATGTCGACTCAAAATTATGTTGAAATCATGTTCAATTGTTGTATGTGCAGGTTTAGGGAGTGAGAATGGCGAAACTGTGGGAAAACGGGTGAAAAAAAAGTTATGGGTCGGATCATCAATGACCAGGCTGCCGATGCGGTCCTACTCCCGGACGCGATCCCACTACTGCCCGCCACGGAGACTTTTGGCTGCTGGGTTTCCCCTCTGGCCCGGTTCGCCTCTCCTTAGCCAACCTGGTCACCCCGGACTCCTCCAGGATGCCCATATTGATGGCCAGCTTAGTGCGGACGCCCAGTCAACGCAGATCCCGCACCAGCAGTTGGCCCCGGTCCCGGACCCTCCGCCACAACTAGCCTCCGAGTAGCCGGATTACAGGAGACGCCACGCTCCCAGCTGAAAGACTCGATGCTAGTTGTGCCCATGAGGCATGACTCGAGCATTTTGCTATAAACTTCGACTCGCCGCCACAGATGGCGCCATGCGCGACTTATCGACCGCGTCCCATATTTCAGAAGAAATACAACAAAAGCGACATATTTAAGAGATATTTATGAGAAAAGTCGCTACTACCAACTAGAAATACATTGTTGAGTGATATTACGGATGGATAACCATATTTTAGAAAAAGAACAGCGATTTTAAGAGATTTCTCAGATTTGTACGGTATGATAACGTAACGGTAAGGAACTCGATGTTATCGACGACGGCTCTTCGATAGCGGGCGTACAGTACGCGTCGTAATGTTGGATAATAAGGTTAGAGAGTATTGGTTTTTCTAATTCATTCAGACACTTCTTGTTTTGATTTGGAAATGAAAATAATTCAGTTATCTTTCTTAGTTTTTATTTTACACTTTTTTATGTATATGCGCTATAAGAACTCAGTACTGGGACGGTAGTAATGGTATATTGATGTAAAAATAGTATTTATGAAATTTGTAGGGCGTAATTGTTTCAATTACAAGTGTTCCTTCTGCAGAAAAATTGCGTCTCGTGGGACTGTATGTTTCAGGGTGGGGTAATAATTCGCGTAGCGTGCACATCGGAAATCCAGCTCGGGGATGCTGCGGCGACGTACTTCCGGGATCGCGGGAAATAAACAAGTTCATATTAATGGCTGTCCATTTCTGCGAAACGAGGTAAGCTGGGATTAAGCGTATCCTGGGACGAACGAATGCTGACTCTCTGCTAGCCCGACATGACTCGGAAGTACCTCGATCTTGTAAAATGGTCTGCAGGAAAGAAAAGGGGAAAAAAAATGAGACACTTTTATTTCCGAAATTTCATATCTCGCTTCCATCGCGTCGATTCACCCCCGGGAGGGCAAATGGACCTCACTTATCCTGAAATCGTCGCTCGTTAAATTTCCCCTTGACCAGGACAATGGAAAAGTCATTACAGGGCGAACTCGAGGATTAAGCGGTAATGACCATAATTCCAAAGGTGATAAAAGTTCTAGAAGGAAAATGTACTTGTTCAGGGTGTGCAGGTGTGGAGGGCAATTATTGCGGGGGTACTTAGACATGCGCGATGGCGATCGATAGCTTGTTCCTTTGCTCTGCTCGAAAGCATCTACTCGAGTGGAGGAGGGTATATGGGGCTACTTACTTCGGAAATAAAATTAAATGCACCTTATCTGGCGTAAATGCATCGCGTGACTCTTTTCTCGAATGCTGGGAGCTCTCTAGAGACTGCGCTTTCCTCGCTTTCTTATCAAGAGGTTTGCTTTTACTCCCCTGCGCGACTTTTCCGGGAAATCTTGTACCGCTCTGGAAAAGAGGCATTTAAGTGAAAAGCAATATATATATATATACATTTTTCAAATAGCATTCATCCGAGCCAGAAAAACTATTTCTACATTATTGTTTTTTTTTTGGATTCATATGTACCTTTCCAAAAACAATCGTACCAGTGACCAGGCGGAATCCTTTCAGATGCCGTGTAATTTTTTCCGTTCCAGGGCCCATTACTTGTAAGGCTTACATTGTCCCAACATGGCAAGCTGAAATATCGCCGAGCTGCCGAAGAAAGAAGAGATCGGCCGATAATTCTACGAGAACTTATTGCTCCCCATTACGGATAGAGACGAATCCCACGCTTTCGATCTTTCGGATAACTATTCCGGCTAACATCTGGTATCACTCCTCCAATCCCGTATCCCTTTACATCCGAGAACTCCTCTCTTGTAACCCTCGCTAGGAAATTACCTCCGTGTACTTGCGAATCGATTTTGTTAAATTACTGAAGTCACTCAAACTGTCCCACAGTACAATTTTGGTCTAAATTCCACAATTCGTTCGAGCTCGTTAAGGTGAAGTGAAACACGTCGAGGAACTTGATCAACGTTGATAAAGAAGATTTTTCTAAATGCCTACGTTGCCGACGTTCGTTTTTATATTGACAGCTGGGTCGAATTATATCGTGTATTGTACCAAATGGCATATTCCACCTGTCGTTTTTGTACAATAATTATAAAGAAATCGAAGTGAAACTCCAGAAATCCTCTGGATTCATGCCTTCTGGGGCTCTAATTGACTGCGGAGGAACCCCCTGCGCCATCTGTGATTTCCAGGTCAATTAAATTTTCACTCCGAGACCTCATATTTCCATCGTTTTGGTATAGAAGCGCATAAAACACTTTTTTTGCCTTTATCCCGTTCAAATGCGAGTTTATCGATTACCAGAGTGTTCTAAATTGTCGTAAAATTGTCCTGACCCTTTCGATTCTCATATCAGAGCCTTCGATAATTGTATATTGATCGAAATATGAGAGCTCGACGCCATTTTGGTTCTGGCCTGGACTGAGTTAAAAAATTTGTTTGAAAAATCCAAATTTTGAACGTGTCAGGACAATTCTTAGATGATCAGGAGTGATGTGTCAAAGATTCGGACAGTTTGGTCTAATACCCTTAAAAAAAAGTGTTGTATTCGAATCGACTGATTTGAAGGAAGTTTCACTTCACCTTAAATGCCTCTACACCAGATTACGTGTTCAAAGTGAACGCTCCTTGGTTTCGAGGGAAAGTGTTCGGATTCATTTTTACAAACGGCAAGATGATTCCAGTACCATTGCGAGGAGTTGCGAATTCGGAGGGCATGCACTCGCTTTCAGGCGTCGCGAAATCAAATGAAGCAGCATCTGATAATAACGTCGGGAGCTCTCGCGTAATTTCATTTGCGCGTAATGCGGCAGGGATTCGGCTGGCGGGGCATTCATTGTACGAAATTAATTAGTATGGAAATATGGACTGCTACGTAATTTTAATTATCTCGACTAATAGCGAGCGCGAAACGAACGGAATGCGGTCGTTCGCGTCGCGTGCCGGGCAGTTCTCGTAAATAACGATACCCGATAACGCGCCCGGGCGCAATTGCACTCGCAAGCCCGAAACGATTCGCCGAGTGAAGCCCTGCCTGTTGTCGATCGCCGATTATCAGAAGGACCTTCTTCTCCGCTATCGCACCATTCGCTCGATACGACCGCCATATTCGCATCATTTTCACGCCTAGCTCGCAGGCGAACGACTGGCGTAAATACAGATGAAAATTTACCCAGCTGCGCAATAGACGTCCCTCCTCTTCGGGTCCATCAGTCGGCCCCTAGATGTCCCAACGTATGCAAAATAGCTGCTGCACTCCATTGTCGAAACTCCTGTCCACTGAAAATACCGGTAGAGCAAACACGTATACTCGACGTATCGGATGATCGAAACAACATTGAATTTTAGGTCACTCTTGCCACGTGGTAGATTTAAATGTCTTAAATTAGGGACGATACATACGTGAGATTCTTGAGAAAGTTGAAAAAGGGAACTCGATAGTGGAAATAACTATTCCTTTGGGAATATTTATAAATTCATTTGGGCGTTTCACGTCCGTACGCTTTGAACGCCATCTCCCAACATGGCCGCCCTCCGAGTTCAATTCCGCACCTGATTACTTTCTAAATTAATTAAATCGTTGATAACCGGCAAACTGAAAGATGAATAATTAAGAAGGAATAGGGAAGAGCGGATCGCCGAGGACGGGGGAACGGGCAATGGCTTAACCGGGGCAATAATTAAATGGGAATATGAGCAAATCGAAAGTTAATTAGGTTGCGCCTATTTCCGTTAGGCCGGGCGCCAGTGGGGCGCGCCGCGGCCGTCGGATGGCGCCACCGTCGTTGGCGCGGTATAATCAAATTACCGTAATTGAATCCATTGTTAACTCGTTTATAACACCGACAATTTAACGCGTACCTTGAATATTCATGCGATCGACGGCGCCCGGCGAAGCCGGGGTCCCGCCGTTTTAATGATCGGCGAGTTAATTAGCGGCCGTTGGATCCGGGAGGAAAGAAGGAGCGGCGGACGTGGAACTTTTCGGGAAGCGGAAACTCTCGGCAGGATCGGCGGCTGCCTCGAGAGACCGCCGCGCCATCTCGCGTCCCCGTCGAACTTCACCGACTCTACATCGCGCCAATTTCTGAGCTTCCATCCCGGCGTCCGACGTGCGCGGGCCTTCCGTCGGATTCAATTTCCGTCCTGGAGGGAAACTTTCAGCCGCCTTCCCGGAAGCTGAGGCGAAATTGCACCCCGGACTCGGCGTACGCTTCGAGAGAGCCATCCATGCCGCCTAAACGCCAGGCAGCGTATATCTACGATAAACCTGTCAACGGAACGGGCGTCTGTCCTGACTGGCTCTGACGAGACAAAGGTCGCCACATCGCCCGTTAACGTCTTCATTGAGTGACTAATACGATGGAACTTTCACTTCTTGCATGATTTTATGGTAAAACCTTTATAAACAAGGCGAATAATGTGGGGTTAGGGTGTAATTTCATGCGATATTCTGTCCATGCACGGGTAAATCCGATCGCGATGAATTTTTCAAAATGGCGGCGGCGACGTCCCGTAGATTCGCAGATCCAATCTCTGCGTCAAAATTATCTCGCGTGTTACAAAGATTCCGATCGCCTGTCTAACGGGCGAGTAATTGGCCGACATTTCGCGCTAAACCGACGAGACTATCGATCAACGTCATCCGGCAACGTGAAAATCCGATAGTTTCTAACCCCCCCAGCTTTTTCACTCCCTTGTCGCCCACGGCGTTGCGTTTGCCTGAGCAGGTAATTCGAAATAACAAGAATGCTGTTCGTTAGTGACTGTATTTTTTAATCCAACCGAATTTTGGGGGAAAAAATGTCATATCTCATAGACAATACCGTGTCAGTCAATCAAAACTTCGCGGAGAAATAAGGGATAATTATTTTCTGAATTTCTAACAAATTCACGAATACATAAGGAACATTTAACAATTTACTAGTTTGCATTGATCGTCGATGGGAAATCGGGTGACTGCATATTTTTCTTCGTATTTTATGGCGGTAATAATGCATTTTTGAGCTCGATTAATGAATTCAGGGTTGAATAAGAAATTCCGCAATCTCAGGAGGAAGATTTACGTTGGTCTGGGAGAAGGAGACAAACTTCCGAGGAGTTTGTAGATTAAAACGACGCCGCGGAATTCATTATAATCGTTGTCCCGTGGCCCTGGAAATAACTTGTCCCGAAGAGGAGTTTTCTTTCATTCATTAACGGCACTTGCAAATTGCATAAGGCGCGTAAATTTCTCGAGGGCGCGAGTGGTGCCCTCGCGCGGGAACATGGTGAAGTTTCTACCGAGTGTTCAAACAAACGTCGGTAAAACAGAGCGCAGCTCCGGAGCGTCTTCGCCGACCTTGGTGGGTAATTGCATTTGCGCGAGGTGTACCGTAAATGAATTTAAGAAGGAATATAATTACACCGCGCAATTATGCACAAGCTCCTAGAGCGCGGTCGAGCACTCCGACAAAGGGAATCGAAATCTCGGAAACACTTTCCAAATAATATATACATATTACGAGCACTTCCGCATTGGAATTACATTACCGATCTTTTCAGTGTTCCTTACATTAGTCGATATACACGTTGCACGAACACCTGACAATATGTAATTAAACATTCAATGCGTGATTATAATTGAACTTTCTTCGTGCATTATGAGATTAGGAGGATATTCTTTTCTGAAATTCTCAACTCGTGGCTGCCTCACATCATTGTACACCTTCACCTGGGGAAAATAGGTGAAATTTAAAATCGCTATAGGTGATGCGGTCTTATTAATGAAAATTATCTTTCACCCCGTGATGTGAGGTTTGAAAGTTAGATGACGTATTGAGGTAATGCACCTCGTGTACAACTGGGTTAATACCTTGGCCAATATCGATGACTCGTTGATTTGGCTCCCCCATCGACAATTCTTCCCTCTCGGCCGTTGCCAATTTTCCATCGAGGGGTAATCGAATGCACAGGAAGAATATTACATTCGCTACGAGGTACAATACGGCGAGGCAAACGAAATACAGGATTTCCATTACATCGACGGCTAATTTTTCTTTACGAGCGCGCCTCTAATGTACTTACGACGCGCTCGTTCTATGAAATCATCGAAAATGGGAGAATTAAAATTCAGTTAATAGTGACATTTTGGAGTCATGGATTCCATTGAACCGGCCAGAACTGCATTTTACGTCAGAATTCAATTTAATTGAGCCGCGGCTTAGTTCAGACTTATTTTCCCGACAACCGTGTGCATACCTGGTACTTGAAATTTTTTACCGGCGCTTCTATTATAAGGAACTATAAAATTGAAATCAATGTTATTATAGAACCACGGGGCATCCTTTCGTTAAAAATTTAGATCCTTGTGTTCTTCTTCAAGGTTTCTATACATCTTTATAACGATCGGTGTCCACTCTTCCAAATGGATTTCTGCTAGGTAACTCAAAATTGCACCGATGGTATACTGAAATGGGAAAAAGGATAACGTAGAGAACAACGTGCATCGCTGACAAGGCCTCTCAAAGGGGATTTCACGAGGAGCCTTCTTACAGTTACTGAAAGATGGAAGTTAAATTCCAGGTAAAACGACGAGAAAAAATGTATAAAGGACCCATAACGTGGCACGTGGCCTGGAAGACAGGACAACGGTGCTCCTTCAGCAACGTTTATCGCAAGGACAGCTGCTCCCATAAGCTCCCGTTGAATTTCGACAAATACAGAGAATCCCTTTGTACCGCACCGCACGAAGTGCCTTGATAATTCTCGGAGAACCAATGAATGGATTCTGTGATTAAACTATAATACACTGTTACACATTGCGGCATGAATGTAGTTCCTTCAAGGTATGAATAATTACTTAGATAAGTAATACATTTTACATTTCATTACGTATAGAGTCCTCGTTAATTGAGAATTATTTTATAATTAATATTACCATGGAGCTTGAACTTAATTTTTATCTTAGGAAACTTGGGCTGTCCAGTGCAAGGAGAACTGCGGTTCAATCGATGAACTCTCCAAGTTTCCCGCCAAAAGTGCAGATGCAACCCGAACCCCTGCATAAGAGGTTATATAGTCTCTTCAGGTGCCCGGATTTTACCGGAGGATTTTCCAGAGGGCACGAGGATCTCCTTTGTCGCGTGCGAAGCACGTGCGAGCAAAAGGAAAGTCCCTGTCGTCCTTTAGGACGGAGGATCGTGAGTCTAGGATGAATGGCTGAAACGGCGGGCGCACGTTTCTTTTTTCTCCGTGATACGGCTCGTTGGTAGGGGATCTTGTACTGAATCTTAGTCTGCTTTAGGACAAAGGTTCCGGTGGAATTCAAAGACCATTTTTTCTTGGATTTCTGACTGGGTACTCGCGATTTGGCACCGTGAACAAAGACTGACGCATGGAATTGTCCTTCATTTATAGCAATTAAAATGCATATTATATTTTCCGGAGAGAGCGGTCAATGTTTACGACCATTAACCCTTTCGTTACCTTGGACGAGATATCTCGCGACCCAATACTGACCGATTAACGCTTTTGACGAGATATCTCGCGACCTGGTAGTAGCCGATCAACCTTTTTGACGAGATATCTCGCGACCCGGTAGTAGCCGATCAACCCTTTTGACAAGATATCTCACGATCCGGTAGTAGCTGTATTTATTTCTTCCTTTTAGCTATACGAATAGAATTAGTTATAAAATATATTCATCTAGAATGTCAAAATATTGGTGCTAGAAAGCTAGATTATCGTCAAAAGCATTAATCCGCTACTACCGGATCACGAGATATCTCGTCAAAAGCGTTGATCGGCCAGTATCGGGTCGCGAAATATCTCGTCAAAAGCGTTAATCGGCCAGTATTGGGTCGCGAGATATCTCGTCCAAGGTAACGAAAGGGTTAAAAAGAAATGTGAATGAATTCTATTGCACTGACTGTAAGAAAGCGACTCGTCGAACCACTATAAAGTGACAATATTTATAGGAAATATTAATATTTCTATAAATGGAAGAGTAGATTTTGAAGATTGCAATCTTACGTGGAACAGGGCAGAAGTCCGACGAAAAGTGAGCGTTATATGTACCACCGTTCTATCGTGATATCGTTTCGTCCGTACCTCGAAACGTTGTCTCAAGAATCCATTAGTTGATTCCAACGCTAATATTTTCCCTGCCTTGAAGTCCGTAACTTTCATGTAAGTTCTTCTCTGGCCTTTCCTTAAAAAATATTTAATTAATTTATAAATCTTTTTTGAAGGACTACAATTCCTACCCAGCCATCGCAGGTCCAGGATCGATTGGTAGAATTTTCCCACGGAGAGAATCCTCGCGTCTGCTTCTTTGAATCTCGATGTCCAAGGCAACCACTTTGAAAGGAAATTCATGCGGAATTATATTTCTACTCTAGTTCCTTTTTTTCTTCTCGCGAAAATATTGAACCGATCTCACCAGGGTGAATAGAACTCATGATAGCCTAAACGAGATTCGGTACTTGGGCCGTTTCAATTTTCCTTAGAGAACGGTAGCAAAGGAAGTAACGAAAAAAAGTCCTTTTGTAATGGAGGATATCCCGTTCGCGATCCCTTTATTCGAGATCTCGTTCTAAGGGTTCTATCATCTAAAGAGTTGGCCCGAATATTATGGCGTGAGAATTGGTGCACGTATTATGCATGGCGATGAATAAGGAGATCGAATAATTCATTTCAGTACATGGGAATGATGACACGTCTTGAGCGAATAATCATTGCTCATAGGTGATTACTAATGTGCCTATTGTTCAAATAGTTTCGTATCTCATTATTTTTTTAACCTATCAAGGTGTCTATTCGTTTAGGTTCAGATTTTACCATACATCCCGTCAAAGCTTCGTCTTAAAATTTTGATATAATCCGAAATAAGTACAGATATTGTAACGCAGAAAAATCGTCTACTCTCGATGGCCTTATTAAAGTTGACTTAACTCATTCAAGAGGTTCAACAAACGACATTCATTGTCCAATTTGACAAGCCAGACTGAACATCGCAGATAATGACTAGGTCTGAGTTTCGCGCCTCTATATATATATATATTTGGCGCGAAACTCTACCGAGTTTTTTAATTTCGTATTAATCTTGCAGGACCACATTTGTTAGTCTGATTATAGGGACATTTGACACCGTTTAAAATGGCGCCGTAATGTTATCTGCCGCCCGCGGCTACCCTCTGTCCCGTGGGTTTTGCAGGGAATATTTACTCTGCTCAATTATCCGAAAACCATAAAATTCGTTTATTTTTTCGCATGCTTTTCTACCTCTGATCGTCCTCGTCGATATTAGCGTTTTCACGATTCGATGAGCTTCGATGGGTACTCGCGTTTACGTGAATAGTTGCCGCACAGCGCAATCAATAGGTCTACATGTTTTACAAACCAATTGAACCTCAACTCGTACCGCCAATATTTATTTTATATATATATATTTTTTTTTGCGCGAGGTACTTCGATCGTAACGTAGATACAAATCGCATGGTTGGCTTTGCTAAACGAGGAGTCAATTCGACGGGTCGTCGAGATTCGTGCGTTTCTGTTTCTGGGAAATAAAATTGTTCAGCGGAAATGTCAATTAAAAACTTCCGGATCGAATCGCATTGCAGGCAGGCGCAACGAGAGCGTACTTTTAAATTTCAGCCGTTTTAATGGCACATTCCTCGATAGAAATTCCGCGATAGATGGATTTCTTTTTTAATCATCTTTCTTCAACGAGCGTCTAATTAAAAATATTTCCGAAATTTATGAGACATTTGCTTCTGTTTACAGGGTCGATGGTATCGAGTAGATATTAACCTTTTCGAGAACATTCGTGTTCGTCAAGAAGTGGAAGAGTTTTATGGTTTCTATGTTGGCCTTGCGCCGGTGATGAACAGCGAAGTCGTCAGGGTTCACTTCAAGTCGATAAATTTCAACAATCCCAAACGAAATCAGCAAGAACGACACCAAGAAAACCTTGAACTTGGACATTCTTTACCATAAGATCATCTGGCTGGGATTCGAGAATGAGATTCAGGTCGTAAGTACATCTAATTTAGGGAAATAAGCAAGGAACACGACGAGCCGAGATCCGACTGAATTTGAATGAAGAAAAAGATGCAATCTGGACTAGGCAATCGATTTTCGTCGGACATTGATCGATCTTTATATCTTGAATACTTAAGAAAAATCCGTGGACAAAATTTAAATGAAGAAATAAATGCAATTTGGACTAGGCGATCGCGATTTTCTTTGGAAAATTGATCGATCTTCATATGGACCGTTTATTTTGAAAGTGGTGCAGGTCCATTTTCTTTTGTTTCGAGAAAATTAAATGTTAGCAGATCTGACAATTAAAAAATATAGGTTAATTATGTGAAGTCTAGGAATGTTTGTACTAATCTATCAATATGTAATTTGATTAAATAAATTTCTTTTAGGCGAATTTAAGTAAAATAATGTATATTTCCAGGCTGCAAATGAACTTACACCACTTTCGTAATTAGTCAATTGTAAATATCATTTAATTTCAATTTTGAAATAACAAATATCACTTAAAATATATTTCATATTAATCCAATTTTGTTTATAAATAATAACAAGAAATAAAATAGAATTAGTATTTCTTATTTTGAACGTTAATTATATTTGTATATTGTTAAACTTAACACAAGATGTTGGTATTATTAATTATTTATGCTCTTCATGTGGCAGTGTTTTGAAATATTCATGATGCACAGGAGGTATATAAGGTAATAACTGCTGCATATCTTTATACTTTTTGTATGTAATAGACCTGGAATCGTGATACAAAGGTGCCAGGGCGATTTTTTCAAATTTTGTCGGTCTTCCCCGACATGTAGGTGATAAATTTAGAGTCTTAAATTCTGTGTCCTCCATTGATGTTTTATATAAAATAGTATACGGTGCACTTTTGCAAAATCTCATCCAACATATTTGCAACCAATTTACTTTTTCTGCATTAGTGTTTCTTCTTATCTGTTTTTTAATTGCGTTTTGTAGATTTTTTTGTTGAAACGAAATTCTCTCGTTTCATTTCGTGTAAAATAAATGTATTATACCTAAAATAGTAACTTTCGGCACGTGAAATAAAACAATGTTGAAGCCACCGGGTGGCCACTAACCCCGCCACCTGTCTATGGAAATTGGACTTACACCACTCATAATCAATGGTTACGCAATTTCTTTTACCGGCCAATTTTAAATTGAACAAAGCATTGGCATTTTTTATGATATTAAATACTAACTAGTTATAAACAAAAAGTTTACAATAAATTAAGCATAAATTACGTCATATCTCAATTTTTTTAAAAAAGGACACACCACTTTCAAAATAAACGGTCCATATCTTGAATATTTAAGAAAAATCCGTGGACAAAATGTAAATGAAGAAACAGATGCAATTTGGACTAGGCGATCGATTTTAGTCGGAAATTGATAGATCTTTATATCTTGAATACTTGTGAAAAATCCGTGGATATAATAGACACTTTTAGGGCAAGTTTTTCTGCTATATCGAGGAATTCGCGTGTACCGTTCTTCGGCGAAGAATTACGAGCCACTGACTGCAGAAAAGGCGAGCCTCGACGACGAGTGAAACCATACGTCGAGCAAATAACATTAGTCGTTGCACCTTTTTCCTGGCAAACCTAACCTTGCCCCACGCGGTCGGGACTTGTTTTGCGAGTACGGGCGGAAATAAACTAGAATGAAAATCATATTCCTCAGGAAAGCCGTCCGAGGAACAAGAAGTTGATCCCCTCTGTTCATTTCTCGAATCAAGATTCATTTCCAATTCTCCGCCGTTCCTTTTACCATCTTCGCGGTGCCCTTTCCCGGATATGTCGGGCAAATGCTCCCCCATCGGGACGGCATATTAGTCGTTGCATTTCCTGCCAAAATCGACCGCCGCCAGTTCCCGATCCTAGCGAAGGATCGTCAGGACACGGGTTATGTAAATGCGCCGGAAGCGTCCAGGATTCGTTGTTGAATTATTCAGCGAGCCGTGTGCTGATATCCGGCTGGCCCCTGGCGTGTACTTCCACGGACATAGCATTTCCCATGATGCAGAATTTCCACGGGTCACCTGAGGCGGCTGATCCCAGCCTGGGAAATCACCAGGCTCTCCTGTTTGATTTTTCTTGCCCGGACATTTTCCTACCGATCGACGCCTCGAATGGAATCCGATCATCTCCAAAGAAAAAAAGATTACAATTAATCGCCCATTATCTCGGATCCTCCAATGGAGAGAATTTTAATACGCTTTTATTTTCTTATGGGACATTGGCCAATTTTTTCAGTCATCGTACTCTTCGTGCGCAAACAATTGGGGACAAATACTACATTTAAGGTGAAGTGAAACACGTCGAGGAACTTGATCGACGCCGATAAAGAAGATTTTTCTAAATGCCTACGTTGCCGACGTTCGTTTTTATATTGACAACTGTGTCGAATTATATTGGGTATTGTACCAAATGGCATACTCGACCTGTCGTTTTCGTACAATAAATATCAAGAAATCAAAGTAGAACTCCAGAAATCATCTGGATTCATGGTTTCTGGGGCCCTAATTGACTGCAGAGGGATCCCCTGCGCCATCTGTGATTTCCAGGTCAATTAAATCTTCACACCGAGACCTCGTATTCCAATCGTTTTGGCATACAAGCGCATACAACACTTTTTTTGCCTTTATCCCGTTCAAATGCGAGTTTATCGATTACCAGAGTGTTCTAAATTGTCGTAACATTGTCCTGACCCTTTCGATTCTCATATCAGAGCCTTCGATAGTTGTATATTGATCGAAATATGAGAGCTCGACGCCATTTTGGTTCTGGTCTGGACTGAGTTAAAGAATTTTTTTGAAAAATCCAAATTTTGAATGTGTCAGGACAATTCTTAGATGATCAGGGGTGATGTGTCAAAGTTTCGAACAGTTTGGTCTAATGCCCTTAAAAAAAAGTGTTGTATTCGTATCAACTGATTTGAAGGGTGTTTCACTTCACCTTAATACCTTCATAGGAATATGTGGGAATTAAGTGCGTGAGAATATCGTCGACGAAATGGGAGGACCCGCAGATTCGGTTTGGTCTGTCGAGAAATCGCGTTTACCTCGTGTTAAGAGACGGCGATGATTCGACGCGTGCTCTAGGGGCTTTCCTGGTGTTATAATACACCCTCATACGAAGCATATGCCGCCCTATCGCGGAGAATTAACGTCAAGACCTGACAACCGTCGACTTCCGCTCTTCCCATGCCCCTATCGCGAAACAACCCATAGCCGCCATTCCCGCCCTCGCTTTATCACGAACCGGCCATTAAACCCCGATTATGGGTGCAGAGGGGTGCTCTAACGTTTAGAACATTTTTTATTCCCCGACCTTCCACTTCAGGAACTCACGTGAATGCCAATTTCCTGGTGCCCGCCTCTTGGACTAGTTTGGCATTTTTTTTTAACGGCTTTATGTTCTTTTTTTTTAATACACGTAATACTACGGTTAAATTAAAGTCTTCCCTTTGGTTTTATTAGGTATCCTGCGATGATGGAATTAACGATTCTTCTGGGAGATAGGAGCAGAAAGAAACGCTCGAATCGAGGAAGAACCAACTGCGAGGGGGAGAAAGAAAACAAGAAACCCGGAAGCAAAATCCTGCAAAGCGAATTGGGGAGGCCCATTGTCGTCTCGATCGTAAAGTCACCATCGCCATGTTTTGAACGGTCCTCTTTGTTCTCCACAACAACGTGCACCGAAATTCCGTTCCGTTCTCTCCGGAGAAGTAATGAAGAATGAGTTAGAAAGGTGAATTATAGTCCGCGCCGTTCGGCCCTTTGTTCGGCCTTTCTTTTCCTTTTAATTTCCTCGTTTGACAAAGAATCACCCCTGCTCGCGTGGGCTGGACATTATATGGACTTTTGAGTACTTGAAAAAAATTTAATCATTGCGTTCCGGAATGAAGTACATTTAAAACACTTTTTCTGAGCGTGATAGCAATTTTACTTGCCCCCGAGAGTCATTAAACCGCTAGGACACGTGTAAAATGTTTTAGATCATTAGTTTATTAGACAATTAGTTTAGATAGTTTAAATGTTTACATCTCAAATTTCATTTTGTGTGATTTGTTTAAGATTAAGGAAGAGATTAAACGGACTTATTTTCATTTTGTTTCATATTTTAGACGAGGGAGCATGTAAAGGAAAAGACATCTTTCCGAAAATGGTCCTATCTCGGATCTTGAGGTCCTGAAGAATCACCTGAAGAATACCCGATACCCTTCGATGCCCTATCGATATACGAAACGATATACTGGAAAGGTCGGTGGGGATGAAAGGGAGTAAATAAAGGTTGATAAAAGCAGACGATAGTGCGGTGTAGCCTGGTGGGAAAGGAAAAGACGGGCGGGAAGAAGACGGACATGGAGACAGATGCAGAGCAAGAGGGTGGGTTTGAGCGTCGAAATTCGAGGGTGAGTCGGGAAGTCAGCTCGTTCGCCCTTCTGGAAAAACAGGGGTAGTCTTAGGGGTAGTCTTCACCTGGCGTCTAGCAGAGATTAAGCAATGCCCCGAACGTGAGAGCGGCTTGCGCGGCTGCACCCTCAATGCGCCCTTTGCACCCTGCAGATGTATTTGAGCAATTTTCATGTACAGAGTAGGATACCTTACACACGCTACGTGAGTAAGGTATCCTACTATAGAAGCTGGCGGGTAGACCCAGGTCCTTTCGTCATGTCAGGATAAGCAGTCAAAACAAGAATAGTGAGGTGAAGGAATAGAAGAATAGGAGCGGTGAAGGAGAAAAAAATAAGCCACTAATTTCGTCGCATACTGATAAATTATCGACCGTTAGGTCGTATCGTCCGTTTACTACGCAAAGTACCGTGGGATGGAGATTTGAGCAGACTAAGGGAACTCAGAAGACTGACTCCCTACGTCCCATGTCCCACAATATTTGGGAGCAGGAAGGTACCAATTTCGGAGTCCTTACTCTACACGCGCACGTGCTGCCACTTCGGACGAAATACAACTTACGCGTACAATGCAAGACCTTTACCGAATATTGTATATAAATCATTCAGCCCCAAATAACCCCCTTCTTCAACCTCTCATATTTGTACTTGGATTTTATAAATTCCCGAAACGATACATCTTCAATGTTGTACAAAATTTCAATTACGTACAAACTTACATAGATCTAATTGCAAATTCCTTGTTTTCTAGCAGATGCAGTGAGGATTTCAGCGCCGGAAGCAGAGGATCGACTTTCTTCGTAGCATCTCATCTCCGTTTCGCAATTTGGCTCATTTTCCCGTGACTAAGCCGAAGAAGAATGACCCTTCTGGAAGACGGTCCAACTCGAGTTTCGGAATGGCATCTCAAATACCATCTTGGGCGCACTCGGAAAGGAAAAGTGCATCCAAGGAGCAATTAACCGAGGAGTCCTTACTCCAGGGGGCCCTTTGCCTTATCCCTTGGGAAGAACATCGGGGCACAGGAAAAAGGAAAGAGAACGTTCCAGCAAAGATGACGGGTGAGATTTCGGGTTGCCCGGCGGTTGGTCCTCGGTTTATTACGGCCTAACCTCAACCCCCGGCACCCCTCGAGCACCGCCGAACGTTTAGGGGCGGAGTGGCAGGTACCTGCCTCGACGACGACGGGGTTTGTTATGGCGTGCCTGGAGGGTGCAGGGGAGTGAAGAGGGTCGATGCACTTGTTCCACTGAGCACGCATTTTCCACGCACCTAGGGGTTCTCAATGGCCGATTAATCCGACCGAACATTCCGATAGCGACCATTCAAATGAATGCCCTAATCCGGGGACAATTTTTTTCAACCCCTACCGTTAAACAATATTTCTGGCAATTCTCCATTTTTCTGCCAATAATTAACTCTCCCAGATTAACGTCACATCCGTTATTTTCTCACTTATTTTTTCTCATAATTCTATTCCATTTCCAGATACACGGAATCGTCAACTCATTTTCAAGACCTTGATATCCCCACCTGGTAGAATTGATGATTAAGACTTGGGTAATTCTTTTTTTCTATTTATAAATTTATTTCCACTGTTATTTGTATCGTAGTGGGAGAATGTATGGGAAAAGTGCTTTAAATTGCGTGGTTTCTTTTCAGGGAATGAGAACCTACGGCAGGCACAGAAATGGCTATAAATAGAAGCCGGTAAGGCCCGAAAACATCGGGTCCCCTTGATGCCCTTCTGCGTAACGTTACGTGTCCGACGATATTGCACACGTATATGTATTGCTTACCCGCAATACGTTATGTCTTATAGGACCATAAGAACACGCCTCGGTTGCTCCGTCCTCGGCCGCCACTGCGCGTGCGCGCACTTGGGGCGCGTGCGCAAACGTGCGCGTACTCCTTGTGCGCAGCCTCGCACCTCGGAAGTGGCGTCGTTCTTTTCGCCCGACTGCTTCTCTCTCTCGGTGGATCGAGTAACGGTCGTGCTGGAAGCTGGGACCGGTAATATTTTTAATAATACCCCGCCTCGAATGTCCGCCACGTGCGGACCAGAATGGAACGTCCGTTGCACCGTCCGCCATTATTCGCCGAGAGAAAATCACGGGGAATTGGAACTGCAGGAAGCGGCCTGACGGGCGCCATTTTGGAGACCGGAAGACGCGCAGACGCTCTTGGGAATGAAAGAAAAACATTCATTTCCGGCTTCACCGGTGTTTATAAAATTAGACGGAGCGGTATTTCAGGATAAATAATATTTAGTTAAACGTTACACTTTTGTCGAATTTATTTCTAAGAGGAGATATTTTCGTTAGGTAAGAGGCCTTTATTCCTGACTTTTTCACATTTCGCGCGTCATTACTTATTCAGGAAACCTAAGGGTTGTGCGTCGCAGTTATCCAACACCTTAGTCATTTCCGGCCCTGTCTACTTTCATCGCAACCTGCGTTCCACCTTGCGCTCCGCCATGCCCCGAGAAATATCGTTTTACGTAGTACGCTTTAATCTTGGCCTAACGTATGAAATTTTACTTACGAATCCACTGTAATCTAGTATATAAGAAATGCTGTACTTATCGGATCCTCTCCTGAAGGAAATATGATTTTTGCCCCCTTTATTTGTATCTCCCGTTTTTTTTCTTTTCCTTTTTTCCTGACTTTTCTTATCTTTTGGGAAACCTGAGGGTATCGACAGGCCCCGTGCTATCATTTTCAGTGCTATTTATCGTTTCACTTCCGACGTGGGATAAGAAACGTCGTTCCGAGTACTCGGCCATAATCTTGCGTAAACGCAACGCGGCTTACCTGTGGACCTCCCGTTGCACACGCGTTTCGCACACGCGTGCATCTTGACGTGCACCGGGCGCCAAAGCGTGAGAACGTTAGAGGCAGATGCGTAGACGGAAATCCGTGCGAAGGCATGAAAGAAAGAGAGAAAAATAGTCGTTTAAATAAGGGTAGGCCCGAAGGACGCACCGAGGGTAAGGGCTGCCGATAGACGTGGAAACGAAGGTCCTGCGGAAGGACCTCTCGGGCCACGTGGCTGCAGAAATGCCTGAGAGGAAAAAAAAAAATGTGAAAGAAAACCCTCGAGGATCTGGAAACCCCCCACAGTGAAGAGCACGTTTCGGCAAGATGTCATTCCACACATTTCGACTGAATTTAGGGAACTCGTAGAAATTGAGCAATTTTTACAATTCTAAGAACAAAGAAATTACACCACTTGGCGAAGAAATTCCTCGATTATACTTGGATTAATATAATAACGAGGTAAAGGGATTTTTATTTCCTTTCTCCTCGCCGCTTTTGGAGCAACTGTTCTAGTCTGCGTTCCGACTACTGATTAAAGGATGAATGCTTTTGCAATCTCTCATCCCGTTCGTTAACATTTAAAACGGGTAATACTATGTCGATTGCGGCCCATTAACGCCCTTTTCAAAGAGTTGTACCGCCCTTACAAATTCCCAATGAATACGAAACGAGAGCTTTATGTGTGTCCTGCCTTGAGACTTCCGGGTGGATGACACGCCCACACAAGTGTGCTCATACGCATTCACGCGTGTAGTTACACGTAAACTCGCACATGGGTTCACATACGGCTGTTAAAGGATTTCTTTCACGGCGTGGGAATCGGGGTTGCGAAAATTCCAACACATTCTGAAGGCCTCTCGATTTTTCACCCCTCTTTCCCGTGTTCTGATTTCCCCCTGGGAATTATTTCTCAAACGGGGCTCGAAAGTCAATTCTCCGCGCGTCGAAGTTACGCGGAAATGCACCAATGTCGGGGATGATAAATGCGGCGATGTGAAAAAGCCGTGGACTAGGGAGAGTTAAAATACTTTTACAAATCGATCGCGTGAGTGGCGGAGGCACCGTCGAATTATCTCCCCTAATGGCGCGCCACGATAATGGCTGCCCGCATGAAGAAACGAGACCAGAATTTTTCTCTAATCAACCATCCCTTCTCCGTCCCGGGAATGATTCATGCCACTTTCGCCCTGTTGAAAAATCCATCCCTCGTTAAAGCGCCACGTGGTGCCATCATCGCGGCCTCCAGCGATTAAATACGATCCCCTGCCCTTATCGTTCCAGATACGCATTCAACTCCCTGCTGGCGTTTTTATTTATCTTGAAAAAATAACCAGCAATATTCAGACACCTCAACGGCTTCCAAAAATGATATCTCGATGAATTTCAGGGACTCCAGGGAACATGGGAAACACCGAACCTGAAGGAAAGACGAACGATTTTCCGTTAAGGATTGCTTATGAGGTGCACCAACCGATCCCCTTTTCTATGAGACCGCTAACATCCTGCCAAGACTTACAGCTCGTATGCAAATTTAGGTCTACAGCTGGCAAGGTTGCGACAGACTGCTTTTGGAGTAAAAAAAAAAACGGACCTTTCCTTCAAAGGCCTTCATATGCAATTTTTGTCCGTTATTCCAGTTCGACGGGGTGAATCTTCGAGCAGTTATTGGTAGAAACTTGTTCGAGAACGTTAACGATCCTGAAATGGGCCGAAATGAGACTCGTTACCTCAAACTGGTCTGAAAAGGTCCGGCGAGAACGTGTGTAAAATTGCCATTCAACAATGGCGGCGAAATATAAAGTACGACAGTTTGGACACTTCAAATAATGGATGAATATCTGTTGTCCAAATTAGACAGCGCCAGGAGATTATTTTTCTTACCAAAATGACGATATTCCTAAATCAAGGGGTAGTTAATTACAGACCAGGGTATGAAGTATTCCTGCACGTAATGAACGCTTGTCGGCAAAACGAAAACGTCGGTCCTCCAAAAGAGTTGGTCGTAAAACACGGTACCCGGTCAGGGGATTAAATTTTTGGAATTCGGTTCCAGGGTTAGTGGAAAGGAACGCCCAGTCGTAGATAATTTAGGGTCCTTTTTTTACTGCCGACCAAGGCAAGGAGGAAGGCCCGACTTACCTCAGGAACGTCTTCAGAGGGGAATCCGATCTGAAATACTCTCTTCGAGTGAAGAGACGCGATAGATCCTGACGTTTCCCTGCTAACGAGTATCCTTTAAGAATTTTAACGAGATTTTGAAATCAAGCTCATTATCCGGGAGATAATCTCAGCCCGGGAGGGGACTTTTTCAATCGTGAAGAGGCACTTGAGAAATCCGAGAAATTGAAAGGGAAACAGGTGTCCGATGTCTTTTATTAACTTGGGAATTTATTTCAGCGGCGAGAAAGAGGGCAAAAAAGAAGAGGACGCCTTTCTGGGAGAGTTTCGAGCCTGTTTGGCAGATTCTCGGGAAGACTTCCAAGCCTGTTCCGGTTCAACGATCGATTCCTGCAGGACATTTGTTCCGGAAAGGTAACAATACGTAACGGCTTGCAGGGTCCTGGGGAGCTTGCCGAAAAGAAGTGGAGCATCGTTTTTGGCGGGAGATCCTCGTTGACAAGGATGAGAACGAACGGAGGTTAGAGACCTCAAGGGAGGGAGATGATTCATGGCTGCATAACGGTCTTCAGGGTGAGGTACGACTTTTCCTAGGGGAAACTGCTCCATAATCTCATTCTCCAGCAGCCGCAGCACCGGCATCCTTTGTGCGATCTTCAAACCGATCGATGAATCCCACCGGTCAATGTACTTAAGGTGAAGTGAAACCCCCTTCAAATCAGTCGATTCGAATACAACAATTTTCTTTTAAGGGTATTAGACCAAACGGTCCGAAACTTTGACACATCACTCCTGATCATCTAAGAATTGTCCTGACACATGCAAAATTTGGATTTTTCAAACAAATTTTTTAACTCAGTCCAGGCCAGAACCAAAATGGCGTCGAGCTCTCATATTTCGATCGATATACAATTATCGAAGGCTCTGATATGAGAATTGAAAGGGTCAGGACAATTTTACGACAATTTAGAACACTCTGGTAATCGATAAACTCGCATTTGAACGGGATAAAGGCAAAAAAAGTGTTGTATGCGCTTCTATGCTAAAACGATGGGAATACGAGGTCTCGGAGTGAAAATTTAATTGACCTGGAAATCACAGATGGCGCAGGGGATCCCTCTGCAGTCAATTAGGGCCCCAGAAAGCATGAATCCAGATGATTTCTGGAGTTTCACTTCGATTTCATTATAACTATTGTACGAAAACGACAGGTGGAGTATGCCATTTGGTACAATATCCAATATAATTCGACACAGTTGTCAATGTTAAAACGAACGTCGGCGACGTAGGCAATTAGAAAAATCTTCTTTATCGTCGTCGATCAAGTTCCTCGACGTTTTTCACTTCACCTTAAAGGACGTGATCACGTCAGCGGCAATCAGGAATAGAATTTAAAATGATCCTTCAGTAATTGGATATCAATCGAAATATGAGAGCTCAACGCCATTTTATTTCTGGTCTGGAATAAGTTAAAGAATGTTTTTTAAAAAATGGACATTTTGAAAGTGTCAGGATAATTCCTAGGTGCAACGAGTCATGTGTCAATGTTTCGGACAGTTCTATCCAATATCCTTAAAAAAAAAGTGTTGTATTCAAATCGACTGATTTGAGGGGGGTTTCACTTCACCTTAAAACGTAGAAAAGCATGTTTTGATTTTCGCCCCGTTTTTCTGTATCCTCTTCATCGTTACGGAGAAGTGGCGTGAGAAGGAAGCGGCGCATTCTGGAGGCCGTTACGCAATCGCTAAAATTTCGGACCCGAAGAGCGAGGCGGGGCCAAGAAGTGGTCCAGAAATGACTAACGGCTGCTGGGACTCGTGTAACTGGATCCGACCACTGAAGGATACCTTCGGAATAAAGGAAAGGAAAAAAAACGACCAGGCAAGAGAATCTCCGGCGTCGTTAAAATGCAAATTACCGCTTTAACGCACCAGCGAATTATTTAACGTTGGATAGCCCAAGAGGAGCCGCGTTCAATTTGCAAGAAAAATCTTACATAAACAATCCCAAGGGGAGAACTTGCAAAAACACTCCCACCGTGCACAGGAACTGGGTAAATCGCGTAAAACGATTAACTTGCGATAAATATCGGTTAACCCCGCCATTGGATACTCTTATCAAATTTTGCCATAATTTTCCAAATCTCCCCGTGAGGAAAATTGAAGAAAAAATCCTGCGCTCAACAAAATACAGTACCTGCGATTTCGTCGTACCACTTTCCTTCCTCTATTAACCCCTTGCCTTACGATTTAAATTCCAATAGCGCGTGCCATAAACAACAAAAATGTCGGTCATACATGGGGCCATTTCACGGTTTGGCTGAACGTTCAAAGTCTCATACGTCTCTTACACGTTTTGTTCACGTTTGGCCCAATTGATATACCACGTCTCTCACACGATATTGTAAGTGAAGGGGTTAAGAAAAACGCTTTCTCGCCTGTATATATATATAGAGGCGATGTTTAGCCTGACGCGTAAAACTGGACAAAGAATGTCGTTTTCTGAACCTCTTGAAAGAGTAATGTCAACTTTAACCAGGTCGCCGGGATTGGACTATTTTTCTGCGATTTTTAAGTTACAAACAAAACCGATAGGCACATTTAATACAGAGATATACAAATTGAACTGTTTCACTTCGCTTGGGTTGCTTGACAATTTCCCGTCGATTGCTTTCGGGGGTATTAGTTAATACCCATGATTCGCAAATAATCGTAGAAAAGCAAAGTCCATTCTGGAAGTTTGCAAAGTCGCACCTGGGAGCGGTTCCCAGGGGATGCGGTCCCCCCTCGGGGGGCTAGGAAAGAAACTCGAGCGTGGCCCGGTGGTTCTTTGCGAAGGTAGGAAGGACAGGTAACTAGGGACGCCCTAGCCTCCCCTTTTCGCAGTCCTTGGGCCCCTTCTCTCTCTCTCTCTTTCCCTGCTCCGGTCCGGGGTGCCTTCCTGGCGGCCTCTTTTTCCTCTCCGGAGGGAGAGGCGCGGACGGGGGGCAAGATGCGGCCCCATTGTGCGAGATATTTTCCCAGGGCCTCCCCTGAAGGCGCCGAGGGAAGGGCCCTGCTGGAAGGGCCAGTCCCCTATAAAAGGGCCCCGCAACCCTTGGTCGTCACTCACAACTCCATCGGCGACTGTTCGGTGTGGACGTCGGGAGCCCCGGACCGGCAGGCCCGGTCGGGGCTGCATCGAAAGTTCTCCAAGAATCGTCACGACTTCTCCATCGGCCATCCGGAAAACGAGTGGAACCATCCTGGACGTTCCGCCGACATCGCGTCTTGGAGCCCTCTTCGCCCCGCAGAAGCTAATCGGAAATGCTCCTATTTGTCTGTCGCAGATCCTGCTCTACGAGGACCTACTTCCTTGGAAATGGTGAGTGACCCCTTTCGGCTCGTTCTTGACCAGGCCCGGTCTTGGTGCTTCGATAGAATAGTCCAAATTGCGAAATCAAACCTCTCGGAAGCAGCTTTTTCGAGGCTGCGATGTTTTACCTCTTGCCGCGGTTTTTTTTGCAAATTTTTCACTATTTCGGCACTGGCTCGTTGGGTGATGGGTGCTGTTATTCGGAGATTTTCGGACGCGTGTTCAGAGGGGCTACAGGAAACTCGACGCGATTTTTGCTTTTCAAATCGAGGTGTCGAACGCTTTCGAAGGATAACGTGGCTTTTTTTTTCCGGGTTTCTAGGTCGGGCTGACTGTCGGTGATATTTTTTGTACCGACTGGACTCGGGTTTAGGGTTAGCAAAAGAGGTGCTATCGTTGAGGGAACTACGTTTTCATGTGGTCGCTGTTTCTCGTTATTTACGTTTATTGGTTTACCGCGATTTTCGGAAATTCGAGGGGACGAATTGCCCATGTTCTCCGGACTGAAATGATGGTTTCTCTATGGCGTATACCGCGTGATTCGGGAGAGACGAAAAATATCGGGAATTCAATTTCTGAATTGACGCTTGAAACGTTTGACAGTTCTATTCTTTGTTGATAAATGGGAAATTGTCTATAAGTTGTTGACCGGTTTATTCGTAGACTTACCGACGTCGAATGTCGAGCTACAAAGGTTTCTGTGATCGACTCGCATGAATTGATTTTTCATTCGCATACAGTGCCGACTTTGGGATGAATATTTTTGATTATCTGCCGCGAGATGAAAGTGAACTTTGATTTCTCCGGGCCTCTTAGAATTTTCTGAGATTTAGTGAGAGAAAAATCGTTTCGAAATATCGTAATAACCATAATGGACGCTGATTTTATGTTTGACGGTGCTGCTTATAAGCTTGAATTCGACTTTTTGAAGGCCGCTTCAATTTTAACGCCGTTTTTTATAATCGCGCGGATATTCAAATTCTAAAACGTTACTCCGAAATTAACGAAATTCTAAATTCCTGCGCGAGGTAAAACATCGCAGGGTTTCATTTTCGAAAAAGCATCGAAATTAATTTCATTCTTGACACGCTCTTTAGGCCCTACTCTATCCAAGCACTAAGATCCACCAAAAATTTTAGTTATTCAAAAATGGCTTATCTCGTTTACCCTTTTCGTTAAGTTTGTGATCAAATTAAGTTGCATTCTTGGCAATAGAAAACGCGACCTGTTGTATATTCTGAAAGACTCTCGCATCTTCCGTTTTGTATACTGTACAGAAATTCTAAAGGATGACGCTTGCAAATTCATGCCTTTCTAGCCGTAGACTTAGAATTTGTATATCAATTGTACAGATAGTTTTGGTAATGCCCGCGTACAATGTCACACCGTAACAAACGCACTTGCACAATTTTGCTTCCAAACGTCTGCGAATTTGTTAGTTAGACGATAATGCACAGTGTCGTTTTTAATGAAAATCCCTGATTAGACAGAGATATTTAATTTCACGCATTTACTATTTCTAGAGAACCAGGTAAAAGCATTTGCTTTCAGTGGTCAAATTAATTATCGAAGTGTTATGCACTGTGTCATATCGAGCATCTTGACTTGCACCAATCTTGACTGACTACCTTGAAGAACGTTTTTTCGTAATTTTGCTTGAACGAACGCACGTCAAATTAATTACAAACTATACATAATTGGATTCAAGAACCTCAATCCATACCGCAAGTAACTCGATCATACCTGACCAATTTGTTTATTGGAACGAAATCGAGAATTCCGAAACTGATCCAACGAATTGTGTGATGAATTATTTTAAGCATCGTGGTATGTTGCCGCATTGAAAGTGACGCAGTAAATTAATAACTCTAGTGTCTAAGCATGATGCACTGGTATTGACAACCTGATGTTAAAAGTGTGTTCCACCGTCTTGTAGAAAAGTACAACGTTGCAGATAGAACTGACAAATAACAGAAATTACTGCACGTGTATAGATTCAATCAAGCCATACTGTACTAGTTATAATTGCCTGTGGAAATTGATCCATTGATACTAACGTTGCAATTTTTAAGGTGACTTTTAATATTTATTATAATGTTGTGTGCGATATAAAACTGTTTTCGAACATTCAGCATGCCTCAGTACTGACAGATTGCTGTTAAAAAATCATTCGAAATTCAGCCTAATACAGTATAGCGTTGAAAAGAAAAACATAATGAGTGATCGAATATTAATTCACATTACCGGGTTCAAAAACCTCAACCCCCGCCGCAATTAACTTTGTAATTGTATCCGTGGAAGTTGTTATATATTGAAACTGGCATTGACTTAATGTATATCTAAAAATGTGAACAAATGATCCATTTCATGATATAAGCAGACTTATCCGTTTCAAAAATTGGTTTTGGCAAAAGTAAAAATTATTTGCTAAAATTATATGTCCAGTCTACGACAGTCCAGTTTGTTCGATAAATCTGCTAACCATCTGAAGTAATGATAATGACATAATGTAATGATATCCGAAGAATTTGAAAAGTTTTATTGCTGCAACTAACCGAGTCACCCCGAAAATCTATTCTATCAAGGAAAAGTGATATCAAAACTTCTTTGAAGACGTTCGAGATAGAGATGACAAACACGAAATACCTGAAAATTGGATTACTATACAAAAATTTGCTTTCCATCTTTCCTTTCTTAAATTCTAATCAAAATATGTCAGCTTTAATTTGGGCCACAAAAATAATTTAAGATCACTGTTCAAAAAATCTGTTTGAAGATACACGAAATTATACTCGAATGCTTTCGAAATGTCCTTTTTTCGTTGCCTGCCGTTGTGTATTCAAATTCCTGCAATCCAGGAAAATCGATCCGGAAAAGCTGTTACGATTTGCAAAACAGTCACATCTTCGGAATGCATCATGAAACAGAACTGTTTGTCAGATGTCTTCGTCAATTCTTCTTCTTCCTATTCTCTCTGAATTCCCCCCAAGAAGAACACTCACAACCACAACGAAGATGAAGTTAAGATAAACTTTCCAAATTCGGTCTCACCCAACCCGACAGAATGGATCATACAATTAACGACACTCGTTGCCCAATTAATAAATATTTTTGGTGAATAATAGTTGCCGATTTGACATCATCAATGAATTCGAAAGAAGCGGAAGAGCCAAAACGCATTCTTTTTTCCAATTTAAATTCACTTCCTGCTGATAATCAGTGCACTGGGCTCAAGTGTTGTTTCCGGCAAGTGCTCTCGTTCCGGAAGTGTTCGCACCCCTTTAAAAGCCAGCAATATATGCACCCTTGGAATTACACCGTAACAATGAAGCCCTCGTTTTAATAGCACAAGTTTCAAAACCGATTCAGACATAACCTTTGAATGGCAAACGCCTTTTCTTTGGCCGCGCAAAAAGAAATAATTCTCGCAAAAGCAAAATAGCAAAAAGCTCCATCCCTTGAATGACATTGTATTAAAGTCTGAAAAGTTTGCCCTCTAAACTGCATCCTGGAATTTCATAATCAGCAACTATAATAGATTTTGATTAATTCTCTGAAAATAATTGTTGAATACAAAAACTTACTCGACGTGCTGTATAGTTTTCGGTTTGTTTTATCCATCTACTTTGGCAAAATCAGCTACGATACAGGATTTCTTAAGATATCGATGTTCCATTTTATGGATTAAAGAATCAAGCAGTACATACACTTGGAAAGCCTCAACATACAAATTTCAAGATACTACTACAGTTGTTTAAACCGTATAAAAATTCTGTGAAAAAAATTCCGATTAATATAAGATACAATTGTTCACTTGAAAAATCACTTTCAGTCGATTGATTACAATACCGCAACGCATTTGTCAATAATTGTTAACGAACACCCGTACTCACCACACTTGCTCAGTTCAAGTCTTGAGATGTACGGATTGTAGGAATTAAATAGACGATGTAACGTCAATGGTCATTGTAAATTGTGGTCATAGAACTGACAAAATTTCATTATTACCAGAAATGTTCGTTAAGACATTACTGCCATCACATGCGTGTACTGTATTGTCGATTTTGGATCGAAAACTGTTTTATCTCGAAAATATAACGGAGAATTTATACAAATAAATATACATTTGGAAATTTCAACTGCTCATTGCTCACATCTGGCTTCAAAAGTACCAGTTTTCATTTACAGACATTGATAATAAATCTTCTGTTTGGCATCTGTTGGAATTTTAAAATATAAAATTGATTTACTCCAAAAACTGATTGAAAGGTATTCATAGCATTCTTATTGGACAATTCCGAACTGTGTTAAAAAAAATAATGGACAATAAGGTACCAAAAAAATATCTGCAAAACTGTAGTGCTCTCTAGATGATTATAAAGGAAATTTTGAAGAAATAGAGTATGAAATTACATTTCGCAACATCGTTCCGTTAGAAAATCTGTCGCAGAACAATTAATGAATCCGAAATCCTTGAAGGGGTTAAATTATATCATTTGGAACGAGTAGACATCAAAATCCGTAGTCTTCCAAATTTTAGTTATCATTAAAACTCAAACCACGTGTTGGCACTTCCAATCACTATCGGATACAAGATTCAGTTACATAATCTATGTAAAGAACCAAACAATTTCCAAACATTTTAAAAAGTGTCAAATTGTACTGCAACAATTTAATCAGAACTTTGCAGCTATTCTCAGTCCACCATTTGGACATTTTATAATCCAATCATTAAAATTCAGAAATGTTGGTTACCATTTAAATGTAATTTCTGGATTGCAAAACAGAACGAAATCCATTAACACAGAAAAATGTCTAATTCATTCGACCTGAACGTACTCGGAACAGTCTTTGAAAAGATAATGGAAATCACAGAATGCTGAAGTAAATATTCCACAAATTACCAACCGAAATTCTTCAACTTACGTCATCGATCCATTTCATCTACCAATCTACATTCCGAAGTGATACTATCGAGCGAAATATATAACGTAAGACCATGACCGATATAAACCGAATATTTCAAAAACAGAGATTTCGCAGGGTAAACATCCAAATTATTTCAAGCGATTCATTGTTTAGCAATTTTTCACAATCGAAACTACCCAGCCGTACATATTAAACTGTACAATTTGGTTGCCGAAACTCAAAAACCGGACATGATAAAAGATATATGTACATCTCCGTCTCCATATCAAGAAATGACGAAATTACAAACGTTGTATTATCGGGCACGAGAAATGATTTAGGAAAAAAATCCGGGAATCGTACGTGAGAACCGGGAGATACAATCTTTGAGATGAAAAAAAAACAAACCGTCGAAGGAAAAATATCGGGAGTCTTCTCGAAGCGAAAAAGTCAAAGCGGCGCAACGCAAGAACGGAAGTTGACGGTCTCGAATTCGGTGACTCGGGGTAGGTGCAACAATGGCCCGAGATCCGGTGACCAATCCATGTTCAGGGGAACACAAGAAGCAACAAAGGAACTTGCTGGGAGGTTGAGTCCCCAGCAGGATCTCCGCGAACCGCGTTAACCTCCGAGTCGAGTCTTTCTCTTGGAGCGGCTCTTAGGGAAGGCCCTTCTTTTGTGTCGCTGCCCCTTTGTGCCCTCGACCCCCGTTCCTCCTCTTACAACTTGAGCTTCTTCAACCCTCCGAACGCGTAATTTAAGCAGTCAAGGAGCTCGAATGTACAGCGGGCAATACAATGGTACGGTGTGGTCTTGCACCCTCGGCTTCGCTCATGCACGCCTTGATTGTACAGATCTTTATTATTCTACGATTTCCATTTCGCCTCCGACCTTTTTAGTTACCCACTTCCGTTAACCCACTTCTGTTAGTGCTTTGTAGCTAACACTCACACCTTCTTCTAGGTCCGAAGAAGTCCAGCCACGGCGCCGAGGGTCAAGGAAGCCGAAACGCCACGCCGAGGAGGCTGAAACTACGTCGAGGAACCAATGGACCAGCAGCACTCCACCCCCGAAGATCGTCAGCATCCAGTTTTCCCGGAAACTAGGAATCCAGGACCCGAAGAACGAGCAGAGTACCTGAAGAAGGAGACCCCGGACGTCTCCTCCCGTTGCAGTCTTTAGAACCCTCGAGAAGGGACCCAGGAGCAAAACCTATTTAATATCCGAAGCAGGAGATGTCGAGAATCTCCAATAGCTGCAGTCTGAAATATCGTTCACGAAGAAATCCAGAATCAAAACGAAACGGTCATCTGCACAGGCAGAACCTCTCTCATTTGCAGACCGAAGACTACAAAAGACAGATTTTGAACGGTCTATTAATGTCGGTATTTTTTAAAAGGACTACCAGTCTTCGGAAGCCTCTTTCTGTGTCTGACATGGAAATCCAGCATCGTTAAGTTGCAGATATACTGGAGTATTATTTCAAGAATCACTGGTCCGATTTAGCACGTTTTAACACAGAAAGTACAGAATTCTACCTCGGAAATCGCGAGCTCCGACTTTTCACTGTCGTGCGTCGAAACGCACGCGTTTGGACTCTCGTTAAGATTTGGAAAATCGGTCTGAGAAATTTGACGTAAGAAACGCAGTTTCGAGTCACGTGGAAAAATAGTCCAGAGGGCGATGCATAATCTCGCCGGAAATTTCCCCGATACCGTCGAGGTATAAAATTGCAATTTCCGATCCGAGAAAAGCAAATGGCAGCTCTCTCTGAAATCTCGGAAACGTTTCACAGATTCAGTCGGAAACAAACCGCGGAACCTACCGCGAATTCCGGACCACAGGAGTCTCTCATTCAGCCATCAGACAGTCACAAATCAGATTTCAGTTTCACCGATTTTTCTTTCCTTTCCTTTACAGTCGAGACCGATTGCCGACTATTGATATCGGTTATCGTGCGAGTTGAACTTTCGATTCCTTCCTTCGAGCAAACCATTGAAGGGAGAGCTGTCAGGAGAAATCATCGACACGGAGCTTGCGGAGGATTTCCGAGGATCTCGATTAAAGAAATCGAATTTCTTGAAGCACTAAAAGCAATGTCCATCCTTGAACTACTAAACACCCGACTCGAAAAGGGCTGATCGAAATATTTTACAGTCAGGAGATCAAAACAACTCAGACGCCCAAAAAGCTGAAGCTGGTCGCCATTCCAAACAGAACCAACACGTCTTCGGTTGATGAATTAATTTACAAATCGAAGGAAATTCGCCTCGATCAAACTCGAGGGCAAATATTACTGTCAAAACAAGGTACAGCTTTAATTTAACAGAAGGGAAATTTTATTTAGAAGAATCTCAAAATCTGTCGAAACTTCACGCGGACAGACGTTGATCGGCTAGGTTCAATCTCAAAAAGGAAAACGCTGAGCTCTTTACGAATTTCGGTCAATAAGAAAGGTAGAGTGGAAGAAAGTGTCTCCGATGTTTCTTCTGAAAGTTCTTCAAAGTTTCGAGCTCGAGGCACCATGATCTTCCCTAGAGGCCATCCAAAAGGAATCCAAAGTCGCGACCGCAAAGGCGCACCAAAGTCTGCCTCGCATTTGGCGAAACCAAATTCGAGTGCCTAGAACGAAAAGACCTTTTCCGAAGTCGCAGCGATCAAAATCGTAAGAAAATTCACAACCGATCAACGTCTCTTTAACTATGGATGACTGAAGTTCAAAAAGCAACTCCAAATCAAATCAGCTGGCCCATGTTGAAATCAACGAATTTTTCTAGAATTCATTTTACCGCTTCGAAACATGATTTTATCATTGGGAAAGTTTCAGAACCACAGTGAATCAAAAACAGTGTCCAAAATCACCTTGTCAATGCGTGAAATCCAACTTTATCCGGAACCCAGCAACATTACATGCGTCTGAAAAAAAATAGTCGTCCGAAAAGGAGCTCCAAACTGCGGAATAGCAAAAAAGTCACGAGCACTTCTGCTCTCGTCAAAGACGATAATCACTGACAATAGACGGTTGTAACAGAAAATCAATTCATGACTAAATGCAGTTGACAACCGAACGACTCGGTCCACACTCACCAGTCATCAGAAATTCTGCATCTCTGGCAGTTTCTTCGAAATATCGGCGTCAAATTGCGCCGATTTATATTCGCAGAACAGGCGAAAGGTTGATTTCTTTTTATACCTTGAAGTGTCCGACAACGAGTGTCCACACAGTCCGGAACAATTTCCGAAAGTCCGCAAAGAAAATCGAATTTTCCTCTCCGAAAGGACCAATGCAGTCAGTGGCATCCCAAATCCTTTTTTCGCAGAAAACCCCAGAGCATTCGCCTCGATCCTCTCTCGACCCCAGACGCTCTCCGATCATTTGCTGAAATTGGACAACGGGATTCCGGATACCCAGCAAAAGTCAACAAAAGGCCAACAAAATGGTTCCCTTAGAAGTCCTCGTCTACGGACGCAAAATCGAGCATTTCGACCTCGAGAAAGTCGTACATCATCAGGAAGATATTCGCATGCAGACAAGGAGAGCCTCAACAGGCAATCGTCAACGTCGAAGATTAATAATTATTTGACATGAACTTCGAGACCTCTCGAAGCCGTCCAAATGGGCATTTTCGTCATCGTGGGACTTCCGCTGTTACCAAGAACGATCATCGCGGGATATTCATCCAGAGGACATCATTCCACGAAGAGCTGAGAGAATAAGAACAAGTAATACATTTTTGTTTCAATTTATTATAATTAAACGCTTATTCGAATTAAGAGCCGCAGGTACAACCGATTGTACTAAAGATCCCTTATCTGTGAATAGAAAAAATTAAACATCTTTTGGAAAAGGAACTCCAATTTTCTAGAGAGATGACAAAGTACCTAATTTAGGAAGATCTGGTACGTGTAATGACTGCATCTCTTCGACTTTTTCCAGTTATTTAACAATAGGCTATTTGGATATGCAGTTACTCATAATTTTCAGTCTGGCTATCTATAACAATTTAAAAAATAGTAAACTTCTGAGTTAAAATAGCCACGTTTATCTGGAGTATTATTTATCCAAATAGCATTGTCATATATTTTATACGGTTTTTAATTTAATGAGGCAGGAAACATTTGAAGTAGTTGAAAAAATATCGAAAATACGTAAAAGCTCTCTTTTCATGAAGAAATGAAAATAATACGATACTGGAAACAGCTCTGTCGGGCACCGCTTTTTCCATTCGCAGTTAAAATCGATAAAATGTTCTCGTTAAATGTCATAAATGTTAAAATCGCTACATTTAAATATTCTGGACTCATTTGGATCATATTTCGAAGAGATGTAGCCCGAAGGGAATTTATAAAATTTATGGTAAATACGTTAGGCAACTTTTAAAACTATTCCGTCGGCAGTTTCTCTAACTTTCGCGTATTTTGGAAGGACATTTTTAAATTGTTTTCTGCTGTTCTGTTATACGAATTTTATTCTTTTAAAAACTCGAGCACGTACCAGGTCTGCCTTTCAATTTTCCAAACTAAGACTGCCTCGAGACAAATCTACGGCTGTCCAAATATTTTAAGTTAGTTGTAAGTTTTATTTTCGTTTCGTTTACATTTTTTTTTCGATTTTTTTTGCTTTCGTTTTTGGTTTTTATTTCGTTGTATTCGAATTACCTCACATTTGAGCTCGTCAAACAGTGCATACATTAACACCGCGTTATAACCTGTCAAGAAAGTTGTTTTTAATTAAATAGCACAGTTTTTTTTTAAGAACTAGCCATTTACAAAAACATGCAAACGAATATTTCTACAACCTAATGCCAACTTATCGTAAGTTATTGATGGTTTCAGATGTGAGGTGTTCGCATAATTGTCGATATCTTATTAGTTCGTTTTTATGTTCGTTTCTTTATTTTTTGTGTCGTATCAAAACAAGTGAACCCAAAAAACCGAAAAAAAAAAAAAGTTAAAAGGAGATGACAGGGAGCTGAAAGTCACGAGGATCAATTCCACGATGTGACCGATGCGAACAGATGCTGTGTCGGTTGTTACGAAATTATACTGTTTATTTTTTCGACTTATTTTAACAGAAATCATTGTTATGTAGTTACTTAGAAACTCGTTTGAACGGTGCGCATGACTTTCGAAAGTGAAAGAAATGCCGGTGAATTTGTCTCGTGAAATTGTGAATAAAAAACAGCAGTGAGATGCTGACCAAAAAAAAAAAAGTATCATTTTTCCAAAAGGATATCACGATTTCATCGAAACGATTCGGCAAATTTTCGAAAGCCGTGCGTTCTCGCAAACTTTTCGAACGATCCGCCAACTCATCCGCTTCGAAAAGTTTCCGGTACCAGAGTCCTTATCGTTCAGTTTATTTTTTATTTCCCATATTTTATTTGTTTACCCTCCCGTGAAAACTGGTTTACTTTATCAAGAAATGAATGTCCATTATTTATTTCCCGTGAAATTTTAAAGAATTTAATTTGATACAAAACACGACAACTATCATGGTGCAGTTACACTTTGGTTGTTATTTTCATTCTATTTTTAATGTCGTTTATGAGACAATTTATTGCTCCATTTCGATTCCTTGTTTTTCGTATTGACCCCGAAAAAGTACCATTTTCACGTTCCAACTTTTTTTCCGTATTTTCTTTTAATTTCCTTTATTTTATTTATTTATTTCACCTACATTTTTGTAAAATGGCCTGTTTCTTCACATTTTATTTTCGTTATTTAACCGTGATTCTCAGTAGTAGCTGTTGCATCCGCCGGTACAATTCGTAAACGAGAAATTCGAAATATTTCTATCATTGATAGATCATGAGGAATTTACTGATTGTATATGTCCCGTGAAACTATGAAGTACAAATTGGTGAAAAAAGAAGAAAGAGGTAAAATTAAAACTCGCTGCTGGCGGCGAGATTTAATCTTCACACTTTCAGCCAATGTTATGGCGGATGCACAGCGACTGTCTGAAATTTTCCAGTGACTTTATTAATTTTTATTATCTAAGTTTGCTATTGCTGTCACTCTGACAATAAGTGGATGAGTACCCCGGTAAAGGAAAGAACAAATTCTGAGGCTGATCCATCGTCGTAATTGACGAAAAATAGTCGAGAATTGATTCGATTCGAATACTTCACTCTTACCAGTGTAGGGTTAGAATTAGCGTAGGGACAGAATTAGGGTAATTAGAGTATAATGTCTTTTTCGCACAAATACTTTACATTTTTTGTATCCATTTTTTTTTGTCGTGTGTCGTGTGTTTGTCAATTAGATTCACGTGTTATAATAACGTAGGGCTAACTTCTAATTAACTTCTAATTATCTAACTTCTAATCGAGACCACGCGGTTTGCTCCGTTTATTAAAATTTCTGTCACTGGAAATTACACTTGAAATTTACGGGTATATCTCATGTGCTTAAGTGTGCTCGGTTTGTTTGTTGGTTAATTCGGTTCTCACAATTTCTAAATTAAATTACAAGTATGACGCGAGCTAGGATTGTAGTACTTTTAGGGAAAATTAACTTAGGTACGTCTTGGATAGGTCTATCCGCGGTCGTGGAGAGTAGTTCTTAAGACTGTTTTGCAGATTATGTTTTACTTCGTCAATTTTCTATCTACTTTTTATTTCTTGTTCGTAGTATTCCAATACATCCTCCCGAAATTAAATTTTTCATTATCACAGCCACAGTTGCAGTATCTTTTTCAGTTTAATTTTTCTCTCGAGTATATTCAGGATTATTTCTCGTTATAATTTTATTTCGAGCCCTAAGCTTTTCGATATTATACGTTCACTATTTCAGTTTCTTGTTACGTTTCAGTTATTGATGTTAAATTACGTTTCTCGCTGTTTTCTATGATCTATCGGTGTTTTCGTCGTTAAGTTTTCCTCAAACCAGATTTCTGTTTGATTTAATAAGCTGTTCCAGTTTCAAACGTTAAGTTTCGATTATTGCTGCTGTTAACAATTTATCGACGTTGCTCTTGAATCAAAAGCTTGTCTGGCAGTAAATCAAAATTGGTGCCTAATTTTGTGGAGTTGAAATTCCATGTTTTCCAAACGTAAGATTCTATACTTTTTGATATCTTCCATATTTGATTATTAATAATGAATCACATCCCACCCTCCTTTATATCAAATATTGTTTCCGTTAATCTCTCTCTCTCCTTTAATCCCTCACCCCTTGTGAATTACGCTTATGGTTATTTTTCTATCTTTGTTGGTATATACAATTTACGAAAGTTATCCGTTACTTTTGTCAATTGTCGAGAATTTTATCGTTAAGGCAGTTCAAGAATAATTAGTTCTTATTTTATCACCCAGGACTATACACATTAATAATATCCCATTATTGTTATTTTCTTACGTTTCAGCTTACTGTCAAAATTTATTATTGATAGAAGACAAAACTAATTTCAAATAATTGATTATTTATGAATTGCCTTGTTGCGACTTTGTTTGATCGTACAGTTTCATGTTAATTTGTTGGCATCGATGTTTTCCATTGTTCCGAATAATGTCGAAATTTATATGGTTTATGTTAAACATTTTTGTTGTCAATTAGACACAGTCGAATTCCGTGCACGTTTCCAGTTATGAGTGTTATATTAACAGCAAATGTTGACCACTCGCCTTGACACCGACTCGACTGTTGCATTATATTTCGCCGTTTCTGTTTGCTTTTATTATTATTAAGTTTCATTTGGCTCAAGGTAAATCATTACATTTGCGATTGGATTTATGGCTGTTGTGTAGACATTACTGCGCGTATGCAAATTCATGTATTGAAATACCCGGTTTGGCCACCCAACATTTCTCGACACAAATCATACTAAATATTTATTTTTCCATCGGAAATGTTGATACAATTGTAAACCGCAAACCACATTCGGCCAACAGCTTTTGGGCATAAATTACAAAAATGGTTTACTCTTTTTCGGAGCACAACTGTTTAACGTCATTAATACATGTTTTTGCTGTCGCGGCAGTTTTTCATTTTTAATGTTTTCATTCGATTAATTTTCACAGTTTTACTGTTTAATTTTCACAATTTTACATAGATCTTTAGAAACACTTTGCAAAACAATCAGAAATTATAAAGGTTTAGATGAATTCGAAGAAACTCATTACAGCATCCAAATCCACTTTACAAATTTTTACAAGAGTGAAAAGAGATTGTTGAACATGTAAGCTATGCAAATTTTTCCTAACGATCTATGAATGTTGAATATTATGTGACTGATCCAGATATCTCTAAATTAATAATTCCAATTAATTATTATCACCTTTGATTGCAGTAAATTCATAAACCTTGTAATAAAACATGGAAATTCGCAATCAATTATTGAATGTTCAACGAATATTAAAATACCTGCAAAAGTAGGAAAATCATCGAGAACTGTAATTGTTTTCAAAAGGACACTCTGTCAAAAGTTATTTCTCAAAAGTTTGTACCATTTCCGTTAATTATCAAAACGTATTGTTTAATCGTTAAGCAGCAACGATCGTTAATTGTTAAGTTGCACTGTTACGAATGTTACCTCTTGAGCGTTAATCTCGAAAAGCTGTTCTTCAAAATTTTCAATGTCGATAATCCTCGTTTCCTTCGATTACTTTATATTAATTTAGCGATCAACTGACATAGTTTTAGTTAACATTTATTAATCACGTGGAATTCCAGTAATTGTTTCAAGAACTGTTATTGTTTTGTTTTCGTCTCAAGTACTCGAATTCCGACTTGTATTACAATTAAGTTTGAAATTTCGCACATCGTTTTATATTCTTCTTATATATGCTGAAATTCAGGAAAGCTAATTACGCCGTTAAAAAGATGTACTTCATTATTTCATATAATTTTGGGTTTGCAACTTACTAAGCTTTCATGAATTCGGCAAACGATTGCATATTTTTGGTTTCACCGAAGTGCCTTAGAATAATATGTCTTAAGATACTGTCCACGACCTTAGATAATAAAAAATGCACACACTTATATCTCCGCGTAGAATTATGCCATAGCATAGCCTAGGATAAAATGTTTGAATTAACACGCTATTTTACAATTGTGTACTCGTCATATTCCGAATAAACAAAAAATCATTTAAATTCCCGTCTCTAGAAATTCTTTGACCCGCCATATACTCTCATTACCTACAATCCTTTCTCAAAAATAACTCCTACTATACATTTTAAAAATTAATACCAACAGTTTTACACCCGAAACATAAAATGTCGATAACGTAAAATTCAACAGAGGGTACATTGGTAATCTGTTCGTGGTATTTCAACCCCTGGCGGTATTTTCGTGAATGGAAGACATGTCCAAGAAATCTCACAGATATTAAGTGATGGTAACATCCCTACAAGATGAAAATATCCTCCAAAAATCATAAAATTAATCTGGTACTGAGTAATCGCTAAATATTTGAATTTATACATGTGATTCACGTATCTACTTCAATTGGGTATGAAAACTAAGACCGGATTAATCAGAACAGGGCGAAACAGGTAAGGAACTCGGTGGGCAAGGTGAGTGCGGTCAGTAGGAGAACTACATTACCGACATTGCAACTCCGAGTTCGCTTCCACGAAAGGTACAGAGATCTCTCTGTACTTCGTCCGCAGAGCGCATGTCCAGGACTAGAAGTAACATGTCGATCGTGCGAAAAACTGAGAGATTCACGGGAAGGATCGAGCGACCGCGTCCTGTTCGACCTCCGGTGGAGGATGCAGACGGCTAACGCACTTGCCACAAGTTACAAATCTAGGCAGCCGGAGAACCGGCTGAAAAAGTGAAGAACTCCTCACAAAAACTCCAAAACCCTGTACCTCCTCCGAAAAAAATCGCAGCCACTAGCTCGAGAGATCAATTTA